>NC_036863.1:34153181-34454347 GCF_002910315.2 Salvelinus sp. IW2-2015 | reverse complement strand
GGTTCATACTGTCTCTTTTCTGTCCCTCTCTCTTGAGTTTCTCTTCTCTTTCTTCCTCTTCTCTTGTGTTTCTCTTCTCTTCCCCTGTGTTTCTCTTCTTCTGTTCCCTCTCTCTGTGTTTCTCTTCTCTTCTTTTCCTCTCTCTTGCTTTCTCTTCTCTTTCTTCCCTCTCTCTGGGTTTCTCTTCTCTTTCTTCCCTCTCTCTGTGTTTCTCTCTCTTTCTTCCCTCTCTCTGGGTTTCTCTTCTCTTTCTTCCCTCTCTCTGTTTCTCTTCTCTTTCTTCCTCTCCTGTGTACTCTTCTCTTTTTCCCTCTCTCTGTTGTGTTTCTCTTCTCTTTCTTCCCTCTCTCTGTGTTTCTCTTTCTCTTTCTTCCCTCTCTCTGGGGTTTCTCTTCTCTTTCTTCCCTCTCTCTGTGGTTTCTCTTCTCTTTCTTCCTCTCTCTGTGTTTCTCTTCTCTTCTTCCCTCTCTCTGTGTTTCTCTTTCTCTTTTTCTCTTCTCTCTTCTCTGGGTTTTCTTCTTTCTCTCTTTCTTCTCCTCTCTCTGGTGTTTCTCTTCTCTGTCAATTGACTCACTAATTCTGAATTGCCACTGTTGAGTTCCTCTCAATCGTTGATTGCCTGTTGGCCAAATGGAACCGCACTTGTTGTTAGATGTGTTTGATATATTCCACCATTCCGCTGCCAGCCATTACCACGAGCTGTCCTCCACATTAAGGTCTGTCTGGAAAGGCGTGTGTGCCTATTATACAAGCTGTTCTCACGGCACATACTCAGCGTGTAGGGTTACAACCACATCATGCGCATCAACAGTCTCTGGTACCCTCAAAGGCACTACGTCAAGGTCTTTACAGTTTATCAGTAGGAATGAAGGTTTGTGATCCTCTGCCAGTGTGAATGCATCTATTCAGATATCTGGTAAACTTGTCACAATGTTCAGACTGTGCTTTTCAGCATCTGTGAGAGTCCTGGAGACTACTAATGCTACTTGGTTATACTTACTACTCTAGTTCATGTTTGTAGTAGGACCCCGCAAACCCAGAACTACTGGCGTCTGCACGGACTATGTTAGGCTTTGTCATATCATAGAATGCCGTGCAGTGACTCTGCCGACGATTTGCTTTACGTTCCTAAAGGCCTCCTCCTGCACTGCACTCCGTGTCCATGAAGCATCACTCTTGAGCAGGTCGTTGATTGGTTTTGGTGACATCAGCTAGACCAGTACGGTACCTACCTAGGTAGTGAATCATACCCAGTATACTCCTCAGATCAGTCACAATTGCTTGGCAGTTCCAGCTGGGTGATGGCCTGGATCTTTTTTTAAAATAATTTTACCCCTTTTTTTCTCCCCATTTTCATAGGTATCCAATTGGTAGTATTACTGTCATGTTTGTTCATTTGATCATCATGTCTTGTCCCTGTGGCTTCCCTCTGCTGGTCTTATTAGGTTCTTTCCCTCTTTCTCTCTCTCTCTCTCCTCCTCCCTCTCTCCCTCTCCCGCTCTCTCTCTCTATCGTTCCGTTCCTGCTCCCAGCTGTTTCTCATTCTCCTAACGACCTCATTTACTCTTTCACACCTGTCCCCTATTTGCCCTTCTGATTAGAGATCCCTATTTCTTCCTCTGTTTTCCGCTTCTGCCTTGTCGGATTCTTTGTGATGTTTGCTGTCCTGTGTCCTTGTTCCGCCCTGTCGTGTTTTTGCTTCTTCAGATGCTGCGTGTGAGCAGGTGTCTATGTCAGCTACGGCCTGTGCCTTCCTGAAGCGACCTGCAGTCTGTGGTCGCGTCTCCAGTTCGTTCTCTTCTACTACGAGAGAGGATTTCAGTTTCCTGTTTTGGATTTACCTTTGATATATCCAGGAGAATCATTGTTTGTTTGATACTGGAATAAAGACTCTGTTTCTATTACGTCGCTTTTGGGTCCTCATTCACCAGCATTAACAGAAGAATCCGACAAGATGGACCCAGCGACTATGATTCTCTCAACACTGCCGTCGAGTTCCAGGGAGCATGCTCGCAGACCGAGCAGGAATTGTTTGCTGCTCGTCAATGCCGTTGAGACCCTGGCGCTCAGGTCTCCGATCTCTCTGGACAGTTCTGAGTCTTCGTCTCGTGCCACCCAGCTACTTCCTGGTCTTCCGAGTCTCCGGAACCTAGGGTTAATAACCACCATGTTACCTCTGGCAGCCCACTGAGTGTCGCTCCTTTCTCACCAGGTGTGATTGTGTTCTCTCTCCAGCCAACACGTACTCAAGAGGAGAGCTCGGATCGCTACGTCATATCACTCCTTACTGGTCGGGCTCGGGAGTGGGGCACAGCTATCTGGGAGGCAAGGGCTGAGTGTTTCTAACGTTTATCAGAGCTTTAAAGAGGAGATGATACGGTTTTTGATCGTTCAGTTTTGGGAAGGAAGGCTTCCAGGGCCCTGGCTTCCCTATGTCAAGGTGATCGATCCATAACGGATTACTCTATAGAGTTTCGCACTCTTGCTGCATCCAGTGACTGGAGACGAGCCGCGTTGCTCGCTCGTTTTCTGGAGGGACTCCACGCTGAGGTTAAGGATGAGATTCTCTCCCGGGAGGTCCTTCACAGACCTGTGTTTCGCTACTCCGCAGCTCGTGGACTTGATTGCACTCGCCATCCGCTTAGAAGACGGTAGATCTCGTACCAGCTCGTGAAAGAGCTCGCGTTAACGGTGTTTCCTCTCCCATTCAACCATCTCCTCCCCACCGGCTCAGAGACTGAGCCCATGCAGCTGGGAGGTATTCGCATCTCCGACTAAGGAGAGGGAACGGAGAATCACCAACCGCCTTTGCCTCTATTGCGGTTCTGCTGGACTTTTGTCATGTCATGTCCAGTAAAAGCCAGAGCTCATCAGTAGCGGAGGGCTACTGGTGAGCGCTACTACTCAGGTCTCTCCATCAAGACTCGTGTACTACCTGTCGGTCCATCTACGCTGGACGGTTCGGTGCTTTCCTGCAGTCCTTGATAGACTCTGGGGCTGAGGGTTGTTTTATGGACGAAGCATAGGGCTCGGAAACATGACATTCCTCTCAGACAGTTAGGGAAGCCCGCCAAATGTTCGCCTTAGATGGTAGTCTTCTTCCAGTATCAGATGTGAGACACTACCTTTAACCCTCACAGTATCTGGTAACCACAGTGAGACCATTTCCTTTTTGATTTTTCGTTCACCTTTTACACCTGTTGTTTTGGGTCATCCCTGCGCTAGTGGTAGTATATCCTCTATATCCGTCTATTAATTGTCTAGTAATTCTATCTATCCTGGAACGTTTCTTGTCATGTGAAGTGTTTAATGTCTGCTATCCTCCTGTGTCTTCTGTCCCTCTACTCAGGAGGAACCTGGTGATTTGACAGGAGTGCCGGGAGGAATATCATGATCTGCGCACGGTCTTCAGTCGTCCAGAGCCAGCTCCCTTCCTCCTCACCGGTCGGTGATGATTGTGTGTATTGATTCCTTCCGGACCACCCCTCGGTGGGTAGACGTACACTCTCTGTCGGCTCACAGGAACCTAGGAAGAAACCTAGAGAGGAACCAGGCTCTGAGGGTTGGCCAGTCCTCTTCTGGCTGTGCCGGGTGGAGATTATAACAGTACATGGCCAAGATGTTCAAACGTTCATAGATAGTAATAATCACAGTGGTTGTAGAGGGTGCAACAGGTCAGCACCTCAGGTGTAAATGTCAGTTGGCTTTTCATAGCCGATCATTCAGAGTTAGAGACAGCAGGTGCGGTAGAGAGAGAGAGAGCCAAAATCAGGAGTCATCAGGCCAGGTAGTCCTGAGGCATGGTCCTAGGGCTCAGGTCCTCCGAGAGAAGAGAAAAAGAGGGAGAAAGAGAGAGAGAGAGAGAGGAGGTCGTCCTTCCCCTGCTAATAGAACAGAGTACAAACCTGTACCTCTCCATCCTCTTTGTTTAGCTTAGTTGAAATCTTGTAACACTTAAATCTTTGGCTCCATTCTGGGCAGTGTTCTGAGTGACTGAAGTCAAAGTTTTCTGGAGGTGGAAACTTAGCCATCGTTGCTGATCTTCTGACACCATGTAATGTTATGCTTTATATTTAGAATCCAGAGGTGAATATAACTTTGGTTGACTTGAATGAAACAGTAAGCATAGCTAGGTAGCTAGCGACATAACACCGGCGACTGTTTTTCACTGGACTTGCTACTTGACGGGAGCACACGGACCGACTCGTCCAATCACCTTTTATGGCGCCATGAGTACACTTGCGCCCCGCACTATAATAAAATAGTTCCAATACAACACAGTCGACATGGTAGGCACAAATGTATAGGGTGTTGTTGGGTTCATCTTCCTCCCATGGTCCTCCATGTAACACCTACCAGCCTTGAAAGAGGGGTGCCATATTTTGCCATTTTGTTTGTTCGGTGTAGCCCATCGAATATGTATAATATAGTCAATAACAGATCTGAATGATGTGTTTTTCAGATAATACTGTGTTGTCAAGATAGCAGCCTGGCTGTGCCTGATCACATCTGAATTCCTTTCACTGGATAGTTGTGTTCAAATGGTGAACAAGGGAGTGTAATATGGTCATGACCCTTACATTCAAGCTGTGATCTTTAGCACATTCCAATCTGTTCTGTGTAGCCTGAACGTGCAGTTTGTCACTCTCCTAGGCCACGGGAGAGAAGGCTCTGGGAACGGAATGGAGAGAAACTCAATCAATTTGCTTATTTGCTCTATGAKGGTACCTCCCTCGACAGTGAACCTTTACAATAATATACCAAGGGAAACGGAGAAGAGATTGAATTATGTTGCCTTTGGAAGGAGCACTCGAGGTTCCGTGGCCGCTGCTGAACTGGCATCCAGTGAATTTGTAGTCCCGACCAGCTGAAGGGAACACAATCTGCTACCTGGGACTGTTTAGTCCCAGTCATGACGCTGAATTTCCATCATTCTTGGAGTTAAATATTAGAACACATTAGTTTCATTTGGCCAGTGGCTCCTTTCGCCTAGTTTCCACAGATTTACGGAAAAGACAGTTGCCTGTAATAATCAAAATCCTAGTTGCACAGGAGTTTGGTTTGTGCTGACTCTTGACAATTTTGAACATTTGGGCCATGAACGAGCATTTTTAACATGCTCCATCATGATTTGGGTCATTGTTTACCATGCAGTTTTATGATAATAATGGTGTCTCAGCATTGGGTGGCATGATACCCCCTGTTTATTTCACCTACTAATTTTCTTTCTGTAAGGTGATGAACTGGAAACAAATGTGGCTGAGTTAGAGCAGTTCTGCATGGAAGAGTGGGCCAAATTTCCTCCACAGTGACGTGAGAGACTGATCAACAACTACAGGAAGCGTTTGGTTGCAGTCATTGCAGCTAAAGGTGGCACAACCAGTTATTGAGTGGAAGGGGGCAATTATTTTTTTACACAGGGGCATTGGGTGTTGCATAACGTTGTTTATGAAATAAATTAAATAAGTATGTAATTGTTGTGTTATTTGTTCACTCACTTTATATAATATTACATTTTGTTTGAAGATCTCGTAAAATTCAGTATGAAAAATAGAAAGGGGAGAAAATTAGAAAGGGGGCAAACACTTTTTCACAGCACTGCATACATAAACTCATCAAAAAAAGAAACGTCCTCCCACTGTCAACTGCGTTTATTTTCAGCAAACTTAACATGTGTAAATATTTGTATGAACATAAGAGTCAACAACTGAGACATAAACTGAACAAGTTCCACAAACAAACAACATAAATGGAATAATGTGTCCCTGAACAAAGGGGCGGTCAAAATCAAAAGTAACAGCCAGTATCTGGTGTGGCCACCAGCTGCATTAAGTACTGCAGTGCATCTCCTCCTCATGGACTGCACCAGATTTGCCAGTTCTTGCTGTGAGATGTTACCACACTCTTCCACCAAGGCACCTGCAAGTTCCCAGACATTTCTGGGGGGAATGGCCTAGCCCTCACCCTCCAATCCAACAGGTCCCAGACATGCTCAATGGGATTGAGATCTGGGCTCTTCGCTGGCCATGGTACAGGCCTTGGTGTAACGCTRATTCCTTCAACAATAAATGTGAATCCGACCATCACCCCTGGTGAGACAACTCGTCAGTGAAGAGCACTTTTTGCCAGTCCTGTCTGGTCCAGTGACGGTAGGTTTGTGCCCATAGGCGACGTTGTTGCCGGTGAGGACCTGCCTTACAACAAGCCCTCAGTCCAGCCTCTCTCAGCCTATTGCAGACAGTCTGAGCACTGATGGAGGGATTGTGCGTTCCTTTTAAGAGTAAACAATAACATTCGAGGCTGAAATTGAATTGAAAGGTAGATACAGAGAGAGAGAGAGAGAGAGAGAGAGAGAGAGAGAGAGAGATCCTTGCAGTACCTGTATAGCCTAGAGAGTTGTCATCTTCATGTTCAGACGGGGGTGTGGGGGTGGCATCTTCATTGGCCCTATCCCATGTGTCTGTTTCTGCAGAGAAAAACACAAAGAATTGATTAGACCATAAGAAACCGCCTCCCTCTCTCACAGTCTAACACTTTGACCTGTTACAATTAGGTAAAAAAAATCTGTCGATCTGCCCCTGAGTTAGGCAGTTAACACACTATTCCCTGGGCGCCGAAGACGTGGATGTCGATTAAGGCAACCCCCCCCCGCACCTCTCTGATTCAGAGGGTTTGGGTTAGGTTAAATGAGGAAGACACATTTCAGTTGAAGGCATTCAGTTGGACAACTGACTAGGTATCCCCCTTTCCCTTATTGACACAGCAGAGATCGTTCCTCAGATTGTGCCCATGCTGCCCTTCGTCATTCGCTTAAAACTGAGGAAGAAAATAAACCCGAAAAAGACTAACAGGGTCAGTGACTGAGCCCGAAGCCCATTGAAAAATAGAAAACAGAGATAGAAAGAAGGAAAGAGAAAGAGAAATGAAAACAGAGTGTGTAAAACATAAGCCTTTCCATCAGACATCTCAGTCCAATCTCCCATCACTGGGCAAACACACAGCTGTTGACCTTTCATAATGTCACAATGTTTGAGGATGTCTTGCTGTGAGAAAGATATCATCACCTGCAACTTGATAGCCTGTCTATTAGGTACACCCATCAAGTAACGGGTCGGACCCACCTTTGCCTCCAGAACAGCCGGAATTCTTCAGGGCATTCTACAAGATGTCAGAAAAGTTCCGCAGGGATGTTGGTCCATGCTGACGCAATGGCATCATGCAGTTGCTGCAGATTAGATGGCAGTACATTCATATTCCGAACAGCCTGTTCCATCTCATCCCAAAGACGTTCTATTGGGTTGAGGTCTGGGGACTGTGCAGGCCACTCAAGTAACGTGAATTCACTCCAAGCAATGTTTTTCCAATCCTCAATTGTCCCGTGTTGCTGATCACATGCCCACAGGCTTCTTGTTTTTAGCTGATAGGAGTAGGACCCGGTGTGGTCTCCTGCTGCAATAGCCCTCCATGACAAGGACCGACAAGTTGTGCATTCCAAGATGCTGTTCGGCACACCACTGTTGTACTGCACCGTTATTTGTCCGTTTGTGGCCCGCCTGTTAGTTTGCACGATTCTTGCCATTCTCCTTCAATCTCTCTCATCAACGCGCTTTCGCCCACAGGACTGCCGCTGACTGGATGTTTTTACTGTTGCGCGTGAAAAGCCCGGCACACCTGGCACTGACGATCATACCATGCTCAAAGTTGCTTAGGTCAGTCGTTTTGCCCATTCTAACGTTCAATCGAACAGTAACTGAATGCCTCAATGCCTGTCTGCCTGCTTTATATAGCAAGCCACTGCCATGTGACTCACTGTCTGCAGGAGTGATCCATTTTCTTGAATGATACCTAATAAACTGGTGAGTGTATACAGCAGTAATGTCATCATAATGGGGTTTCAACAGAACAGCCGTACCTGACAGCATCCAGTTCAAGCCAATCCTCAAAACTATATTTTCATTCAAATCAAGTCAAATTGTATTCGTCACGTACACAGTTTACAGCAGGTATAAAAGGTGCAGCGAAATGCTTGTGTGCTAGCTCCCTCAACGTTAATGTACAATAATCAATAAGAAGAAGTCAAATAGAAAATGTATTTAAAAAAGCAGCAGTAATAGAAGAGGGACTACTAATAGCCTGATGTGTTGTACAGCTTATGAGGTGTATTAAGTATAGATATGCAATGTTCTCTGTCAAGTATGATTGTATTTACAAATAAAAGTGTTAGAGTGTCAATATTATTACAATCACATCAAATTGTATTTGTCACATGCACCGAATACAATGTCGTCTTGTGTAAGAACTTACATGTATTGGCCTTATGTTTTAGTTATTGTCCTGCTAGAAGGTGAATTATTTCCAGTGTATGTTGGAAAGCACACTGAACCAGGTCTTCCTCTAGGATTTGCCTGTGCTTAGCTCTATTCTGTCTTTTTAATATTCAAAAACAACTCCCTTGCCGATGACAAGCATACCCATAACATGATGCAGCCACCACCATGCTTGAAAATATGAAGAGTGGTACTCTACAAAGCTTTGTATTTAGGATATACAGCTAATTTCTTTGCTATATTTAGTGCAGTTTATTTGTGCCTGTTTGACTCTGATGCATGTTTTGAATATTTTTATTCTGTACAGGCTTCCTTCTATTCACGTCGTGCGTCAGTAGTGTCAGATAGGTTGGTATGTGTGGGAGTACAGCTTACTTAATGTTGTGATCATCCTTCAGTTCCTATCACAGCATTAACTCTGTAACTGCTTTTAAGTCACCATGGCCTCATGATGAAATCCTTGACCGGTTTCCTTCCTCTCCGGCACTGAGTTAGGAAGAACGCCTGTATCTTTGAATGTGATTGGGTGTATTGATACACCATACTCAAAGTGTAATTAATGACTTCACCATGCTCCAGAGATATATTCAATATCAATTTCTGACCATCTAGCAATAGGTTCTCTTCTTTGCAAGGCATTGGAAAACCTCCCTGTATTTTTGTTTGAGATCTGTGTGTTTGAAATTCACTGCTCGACTGAGGGACCTTATATAAAATTGTTTGTTGTGTGTGTACAGAGATGATGTAGCATTCAAAAATCAGTTTAATACACTATTATTGCACACAAAGTGAGTCCATGCAACGATTATCTGACTTGGCGATAAAAAGGGTTGAAATCTTATTGACTCAAGACATATTATATTTTTGTTGTTGTTTTGTTTCTTTAAAAATCATTTAACGTTGACATATGGGTATTGCATGTATGGGCCAGTGACACAAAATCGAAATGTTATACTTTATTCAGCTGTTAACTACTAATTGTAGAAAAGTCAAGGGGTGTGAATACTTTTCTAAAGGCACTGGTGTGTGGTGGTTGTCTGTGTGTGTGTGTGTGGTGTGTGTGGTGTGTTGTGTGTGTGTGTGTGCTGTGTGGTGTGTGTGTGTTCTGTGTGTTGTGTGTGTGTGTGTGTGTGTTGTTGGGTGTGTGTGTGTGTGTGTGTGTGTGGTGTTGGTGTGTGTGTGTGTGTGTGGGGTGTGTGCGTGTGTGCCGGTTCGTGTGTGTGTGCGCGTGTGCTGCGTGTGTGTCGTGTGTGCGCGGCTTTGTGACTGCGTGATGTCAGTTCGCATCGTTGCGTCGTGTGCTCGCTGCGATGTGTGAGAGAGGAGAGGAGGAGATGTGAGTCTCGTGGGCTGGTGCTTGGTGGTGCGGTGTTTTATAGGTGGTTGTGTGTGTGTGTGTGTGTACCGGCTGGATGCATGGAGAGTCAGTTCAAAAAGTCTTCAGGTGCAGCTAGTCTCTAGGTTGCAAATAGTCTCTAAGGTGCAGGTCTGCTCAGGGAGACAGCTAGCTCTTCAGCAGACTGATGGCCTGGTTGCAGAAGCTGTCTCAAACCTGATGCGCCGACACCGCTTGCCAGATGGTAACAGAGCGAAGAGTCTGTGGCTTAGGAAACTGTGATTATTTTCACTCTATTAGTTCTTAGTAGTTGTGGTAGAACTAACASTAGGGGTTATGATGCTGTAGTATTGTAACGTGTTGTTATTGGATTCCTCATGTTTTGTCCTCTGATTGGACTTTGAGGTGGTGTGTAATTCTGAGAAATACTGACCTGACTCTGTGGCTGAACTAGAGGGTACTGAAGGAATATGTTGGCCCATGATTTCCTAGAACAGGATCCAAGTTCCTCTATTTCCCCTTGCTGTTTATATTGGGTATTTTACGTCATACTGTCACAAAGGAGAAATTGACGGATTTCTCAGCAATGCATCCAGTGAGTGGCATGGAAATGATCTGACCAAACTGAGCAAACTGGTGAAGATTGAGTGCATGGCGTATGGCTAGCCCAACACAACCTCTCATAATGTGGACAATATCCTCCACAACGTTCAATTGGGCCTACACGTTTTCATGAGCTGTTTTTATTGGGCAAGATCCTCTGAAGGTTGGCAGCAAATCCATGACATAGAAATGTCTGAGAGCACTAATAGCTGACAAGGACGAAGACCTCAATGAAAGTCAGTCTTCCACACTGTACCATTAGTCTTTATCAAATCAAAGCTTCATTTATAGAGAACCTTTCGGACATGGAATGCAACGCAATGTGCTTCACATGAAAAAAGAATTCAAACAATGAAAATAAACATCTCTATATTTACTACACAATATAAGATAAAAAAACAAAAGAATGACACAAACTGAACAACTAAAAAGCACCCTGAGGAAAAGCAAAGTTAAAAAATATGTTTTAAGATATTTTAAATATGTCCACAGTTTCGGCCCCCCTCAGGTTCTCTGGCAGGCTATTCCAGAGGCTGGGAGCATAATAACGAAAGGCTACCTCTCCATGCCTCTTGGTCCAAGGCTTTCGGATAGTTTAAAGGCRAGTGCCAGAGGACCTGAGGGACCTACTGGATACACAACTTAAAAGCATGTCAGACATGTATTCGGGTGCACAATCGTGGTTTAAAAGCCAATAGAAGAATATAAAACAAATATTCTAAAACGCACAGGCAGTCAGAGCAGAGACCTTAAACCTGATGTAATGCGTGCTCTCCGTCTGGTCTTGATCAGTACCCGTGCTGCAGCATTCTGTATGTTTTTCAGTTGACCAATGGCTTTCTTGGGTAGACCAGACAGGAGAGCATTACAGCAGTAAAGCCTGCTTATAATAAAAGCATGGATGAGTCTCTCTATATCAGCCTGAGAGGGAAATGGCTACAACTTGGCAATGTTCCTATGGTGGTAAAAAGCTATTTTGGTCACATTCCTAATGTGTGATTCGAAATAGAGTTCAGAATCTAAAATAACACCTAGGTTTTTTATCTGGTGTTTTATCTTTATTGCCAATGAATTAAAATGTGCGGCCAGATTCTCTCTCTGTGTTGTGACTCCAACAATAAGTACCGCGGTCTTGTCTTGATTTAGCTCAAGGAAATTGTGAGCCATCCATATGGACAAGAGTTACCCTTCAATACTTTAATTTTAACATTATTTTTCCAGATAAGAGGATTCAGGACACATTTGTATTAGATCGAGTCGTTTTTAAAGGATGACTGATCACATCAGGCTGTGAATGTTGTTGGCACCTTACCTTCCCCTAGACCAGCACCAAGACAGTCATCAGCACCAAACATTACTCCTCTGATAGTAGACAATGGGAGAGGTTTCTGTTATATGGTGAAGATAGAGCTGACACTAATCCTTTTCACCTCACGACTGAGAGTTTCCTCTTATATCCATCTATTACGTATCTGAGTTCTTACAGTAGTGTTATCCTTGACTCGTTATCCGAGGGCTCTGCCCAGATCTCAAGCCTAATACTTAAAGGGATGACATGGGCTGAGGTTTTTCCAACAGAAGTGTGTGCCTAGTTATGCAAACATACTGTAACTGGATAATTGAAGTAATTGCCACCATCTAACTTTATCAGCCCTGAAAGCCAAGGTGTGACTTGTTCATTTCAAGCTAAGCCTATGTCCCAGCAGTGCAGGATAGGATCTCTGTCAGGTCCAGTTTCTCATACTAACCTCCCCATCAACACTAGAAAAGACAAAACAAAAGGAATGCAGAAAAATGGAGAGGAAAGTGGTGAAGGAAATTGCCAATATCAATTCGATTAGGAGTAAGGTGAAGAAAAGTGATTATTTTGAACATATTCTCTCCATTCTTCCACACTACTGTTATAGAGAGATCATCTTAAAGCAGACACACGGGTTTACAAAATAACAAGATTAGAACTGCATTCCTTTAATCCTAAACTTAAACCTAAACTTAATCCTAAACCTAAACCAACTCCTAAACCTTAACCTAATCCTAAACCATGCTATAGATTGGCCCACGTCACCTCACCTTATTGCCCTCTGTTTCTCAAGCTCTCTCCTCTCTCCACGAGAGCACAACATGACTTCACTCGTCTCTCTCCACACTAAGAAAATGATAATTATAAGGTGCATGACAATGATGAAGACATCTTAGTTGCAACACATAATTCACCTTAAATCCCCTGTCATTTAATAATTGTTTACTGGATAGGATGCAGCTTCCAGGAGGAAAGTCATAACTGTGAAATGCTATAAATCTTGAAAAAGGAGCAGTGTGATCGATCTCAATATCTCAATGTGGAAGTCACCATAGGAATATGATCTCATCATAGCATCTATTTGTAAAACCAAACACTTTTGGTCCTTCAGAAGCACTATAGAAATGGGAAATACGTTCACAGGGAGACTGTCTCAATAGAGCAGTATACTAGTAGCATTGTCTCCCTATTGCGTAGACAGACTGTCTTTCAGAATGTATTTCCCATTTCTATAGTGCTTCTGAAAGACCAGGGAGACAATGCTACCAGTATACTGRTCTATTGAGACAGAGGGAGGCTGGGCTGGGTGACTTTAAGGTGAACCTTGAGATTTACAGTGTGTGAGGTGGTGCATTCTCCTCAACATTCCCATGGCAACCACCAGCTGAAAAAAAACAGTCCATCTGTAAAATGGGCTTGCTTCTGACACAGGTAGACTGCTGATTGAGAACTAGATACAGTAAAACACACAGACCATACCAAGTAGAAAGAAGCTGTGTTTTGGTAAAAGCTATGTTTTTTAGTTTGCTTTAGTGGTTGTCTTATAGCTGTGTGGTGCTGCATGGAAAGGGGCTCTGATGTGAGGATGTTCGATATCGACCACACAGTTGTGGTTGGAAACCACACAACTAACTCTCCTTACTTCTGAGAATACTACGGCAAAGGCTTTATTAGTCCTCAGTACAGTAGATCCAGTATGATTCCCATGAACATACTGGTTCACCCACAGCCATACCCATTCCCCAGGTTCAGACACACACATTTCAATTACAGAAATGCTTACACAATCAAACATGAACATGCATATCTTCTATAGGCCTACTGCACAGTGCATACATACACAACTGTATCTGTAGGCTACTCACTCACAGGCCAAAATCATACTAATTAATGATGTTATAACTGAAGATTAAACCCCTGCTGCCCCTACAGTCTAACATCAAGAACTACATCAATAATAACTTGCTGGAAAAGACTGAGTACCTCTGCAGCAGTAGTGTAAAGTAACTAAGTAAAAACACTTTGAAGTACTACTTTTTGGGTATCTGTACTTCACTCGTTATATTTTTTACAACTTTGACTTTTACTCCACAACATTCCTAAAGAAAATATTAACTTTTTACTCCCATACTTTTAGAATGCAGGAAAATGTTCCAATTCACTTATAAAGAGAACATCCCTGGTCATCCCTACTGCCTCTGATCTGGAGGACTAACTAAACACAAATGTTTTGTTTGTAAATTATGTCTGAGTGTTGGAGTGTGCCCCTGGCTATCCGTAAATAAAATACCAAAAATAAAATTGTGCTGTCTGGTTTGCTTAAAATAAAGAATTTTAAATGGTTTATAGCATTTACTTTTACTTTTGATACTTAAGTATATTTTAGCAATTACATTGACCTATGATACTTAAGTATATTTAAAACCAAATACTTTTAGATTTTTACTCCAGTAGTATTTTTCTGGGTGCTTTTCACTTTCACTTGAGTCCTTCCTCTTTTACTCAAATATGATCATTGGGTATTTTCCCCACCGCTGCTAGAGAGAACCACATTACTGCTTTTACCTGGCACAGGTCAGCTACCATTCAAGGTGTTAAACTCCAATGTTGAGTATTACACTCAAGGTTCAGTTCATAACATGTAGATTGATAGAAGAGGAAAGCTTTTATGAAGGTGATGTTCAAAAACAGGCCACAAGAGGGTACTGCAACTCCATCCTACTGGGTGTCGTGCAGGAACAAGAGGCAACAAAGACAAGTGTATTCTGTGTCCATCTTATACTGTCAAGTTTTGACCATGTAGTAATGTTTTGTTTGATTAGATACAGTATACAGTAAGTACAATTAAGTGTTGTCTGAGGTTATGAGAGTGCTGGAAAGTTAATAAAGTAGTAATATTTGCATCGATAAGGTGCTAGGTGGGATACCAGTAAGATATACGTCCAAAAGTAAAACAATGTATGCAATCAGTAGAGATGATGCATTCACAACATAGTACAGAACACCACCTGCAACAAAGTAACTCCAGCCCTGGCTCACACAAACAGACGGACAGACAGAGAGTCAGACTACCAGGAGACTTTTTAAATGTGGGTCAAAATCAACAGCCAAATGGCAAATTTCTAAACCCCTTTAATCAAGACCAGGCGAATGAAGCCAGCTGGTGGGGACCCATATAAATTAAGGATCTCATTGGATTTCAGCTCAGCCCTAAGAGAGGGATCGCTGGAGGGGTACACACACAGGGGGTGAGGAGGACTTGGTATGGGGGGCAGTTCCATGTGTACACCAGGCTGATGGGATACATTAGAAGAGGGGGGCACATTGCCATGACGACAGGCGACGACAGAGAACGGCAAGTTGCACAGATGGCTGGCCGCTCACACGGGTCCCAGTGCACAAGAGCAAACAGCCGACTGGCGAACGAATACACTTAAAGTGTCAATCATAGTCTGGAGCCAGGCCTGGCACTGCTCTAGATCTGTAGAGCAGAACACTCACTCTACCTTATTCCTCTTCCCTGCCTTCATCCATCCTTCTCTTCATCCCCCTGCAACATGCACTGATTTCCACCGGGAAACAGGGAGCAACACAGCACACACAAATGCATTTGGAATTTACAAATACATACAAACACAGACACTCTATTCTTGACATTCTCTCTCTTTCTCTCTCTCTCACACACACGTGCACGCACACACACACACACACACACACACACACACACACACACACACACAGTGTGATTTCCGCTTGGGGTCCATCTCTGTATACGAGGGCAATGTGATTCATGAGAATATAAGACTATATTATTCTCTAGATCCCTGCATGCGAATGCGATGATAGGATGTGTGAGAGTCCACAGGGATTCAGCAAGCCTGGGGCAATAAGCCATTCAGGTGACTCATGATCAGGCTCGGGAGTACGATTGAGTTATTCACTCTTGTATCCTGCTCTGCATCATTATCCTGGTATATATCCCTGTGCTTAACCAATAGCATGGCAGCTTTCTCTGTGCTTAAGAGGGCAAAATCAATTAATGGGGATTTATAGCCATGGATACACGAGATACTGACACCATCAGAGAATAGGTAGGTTCCAATGATGCCTGTTTAGTGGGCTGTAGTGTACAGATGTACAGTCGTGGCCAAAAGTTTTGAGAATGACACAAATATTAATTTTCACAAAGTCTGCTGCCTCAGTTTGTATGATGGCAATTTGCATATACCCTAGAATGTTATGAAGAGGGATCAGATGAATTGCAATTAATTGCAAAGTCCCTCTTTGCCATGCAAATGAACTGAATCTCAACAACAACAAAAATCCACTGCATTTCAGCCCTGCCACAAATGGACCAGCTGACATCATGTCAGGGATTCTCTCGTTAACACAGGTGTGAGTGTTGACGAGGACAAGGCTCGAGATCACTCTGTCATGCTGATTGAGTTCGAATAACAGACTGGAAGCTTCAAAAGGAGGGTGGTGCTTGGAATCATTGCTCTTCCTCTGTRAATCATGGTTACCTGCAAGGAAACACGTGCCGTCATCATTGCTTTGCACAAAAAGGGCTTCACAGGCAAGGATATTGCTGCCAGTAAGATTGCACCTAAATCAACCATTTATCGGATCATCAAGAACTTCAAGGAGAGCGGTTCAATTGTTTGTGATAAGAAGGCTTCAGGGCGCCCAAGAAAGTCTAGCAAGCGCCAGGACCGCTCCTAAAGTTGATTCAGCTGCGGGATCGGGGGCACCAACAAGTATAGAGCTTGCTCAGGAATGGTAGCAGGCAGGTGTGAGTGCATCTGCACGCACGTGAGGCAAAGACTTTTGGAGCATGGCCTGGTGTCAAGAAGGGCAGCAAAGAAGCCACTTCTCTCCAGGAACATCAGGGACAGACTGATATTCTGCAAAAGGTACAGGGATTGAACTGTGAGACTGGGGTAAAGTCATTTTCTCTGATGAATCCCTTTCCGATTGTTTGGGGCATCCGGAAAAAAGCTTGTCCGGAGAAGACAAGGTGAGCGCTACCATCAGTCCTGTGTCATGCCAACAGTAAAGCATCCTGAGACCATTCACGTGTGGGGGTTGCTTCTCAGCCAAGGGAGTGGCTCACTCACAATTTTGCCTAAGAACACAGCATGAAAAAGAATGGCACCAACACATCCTCCGAGAGCAACTTCTCCCAACCATCCAGGAACAGTTCAGTGGACGAACAATGCCTTTTCCAGCATGATGGAGCACCTTGCCATAAGGCAAACTGATAACTAAGTGGCACGGGGAACAAAACATTGATATTTTGGGTCCATGGCCAGGAAACTCCCCAGACCTTAATCCATTGAGAACTGTGGTCAATCCTCAAGAGGCGGGTGGACAAACAAAAACCCAACAAAACTCCAGGATTGTGATTATGCAAGAATGGGCTGCCATCAGTCAGGATGTGGCCCAGAAGTTAATTGACAGCATGCCAGAGCAGATTGCAGAGGTCTTGATAAAGAAGGGTCAACACTGCAAATATTGACTCTTTAAATCAACTTCATGTAATTGTCAATAAAAGCCTTTGACACTATGAAATTATACTTCAGTATTCCATAGTAACATCTGACAAAAATATCTAAAGACACTGAAGCAGCAGACTTTGTGAAAATGAATATTTGTGTCATTCTCAAAACTTTTGGCCACGACTGTATGTGTGTGAAGTCAACAAAGGGCCCGTCACTGTYTTTCAGAACCTTGGAGAGTTCCATGTCGACAGGATACTTCCTGTCATTAACACCTAACCAGTGGTGTAACGTACCTAAGTAAAAATACTTGAAAGTACTACTTAAGTTGTTCCATGGGGTATCTGTACTTTAATATTCATATTTCTGACAACTTTTACTTTACTACATTCCCAAAGAAAATATTGTACTTTTTACTCAATACGTTTTCCCTGACACCCAAAAGTACTTGTTACATTTTGAATGCATAATAGGACAGGAAAATTGTCAAATTCACACACTTATCAAGGGAACATCCCTGATCATCCCTACTGCCTCTGATCTGGCGGATTCACTAAACACAAATGTTTAATTTGTAAATCATTTCTGACTGTTGGAGATTGTCCCTGGCTAAACCTCATGGCCTCCATAATATAAGGAATTTGAAATGATTTTGATACTTCAGTATATTTTAGTAATTACAGTAACTTTTGATACTTAAGTATATTTCAAACCAAATATTTTTAGACTTTTATTCAAGTCATATTTTACTGGGTGATTTTCACTTTTACTTGAGTCATTTTCTATAAAGGTATCTTTACTTTTAAAAAGTAGTCAAGTATGACAATTCGGTACTTTATCCACCACTGCCCCTTCAGTTGAAACTTGTGCCCCCTCAGTTTTAGTTTCATGTCCCTATATAAAAATAGCAAAAAAGTTCAAATGATTGAGGGACAGGTTGGCAAAATCTGTATCTTCGCTGCTCTATGCCATCACAACGTTCAGGCTATGGAATGCCACGGGGGCTGTTAGGTATGACTCCTTTGGGTTTCCATAGAAAGTAGTAGGCTCATCTGTGGTAGGTTAAGTGAATAATGGGATACGCCTCCGCCTGTAATATTTGAATTATATTTGTAAGGCCGGGGTCAAGACTCCAATTGAAGCTGTGAAAACACATTTTCCACTTTGACAAATGTGTTCAGTCAGCACAGAAGAAGCATGCTACACCCGAGGAAAGCTGAACTAATCCAAGGCTTTTGAGGTGGATCTTACAAAAAGATTTTGGGGAGAATGGAATGATCAATTACTCAGGAAGTTCCATAGAGCATCAAGAAGGCTGCAACTCTTCTGAAAAGGTAAGAAACAATCTAGCTGGTTGGTTTTTATTAAAATATTTGTGGTATAGCCAGTGGTGTCATTTCAGCAAAAACCTTAAGGTATGGAATGGCAAAATTACTTGCTTTAGTGTACTGTATAGGGCGCTGTCCATGGTGCTGATAGAGGTTAGAGGAGATTTCGTGCCAACCTATTAGTAGGGCTGGGGCGGTCACAAAATTTAATCAGCCGGTGATTGTCAAGCAAATAACTGTCGGTCTCACGGTAATTGACCGTTAATTAACATAAACGCATTTAGCATCTCCTGGCTTCCCTACAAGCCACTGATGCAGACCTTTGGACCATCTACATTTCATGTAAAATCCATGTAATATAGCCTACACCTTCACAATAAATCCACTATTTATTTTAGACAGGTCTAAAGAAACATGATATGAAGAAAATGTAGTCTATTTCAGAAGAACAGAATAGCATCCTCTGAGTTGTCCTTTTGTTAGGTCCTGATCTGGCTACGTCATATGGCTGTGGACTACACTCATTCATTTAGCAGACCAGATTTTGCTGGCATTATTTAATATTATTTTATGTATGAAGAGTACAATTGAACAAAGCTGAATAAAATAGAAAGGATATTTCTAGTGTGCACATCCGGCTATTCTGTGTTGAGCGGTTAACAAAGAAATAGGTACTCCTACATACTGAATTTAGAGTTATTAATGTAACTTTAGTTGTTCTACAAACGTTGGGCTATATGTTTAGATGTGCTTAATTTTAAGAAATTATTTGGCCACTTTAGTTGTGATACCAACCTTATCATACATTTAGGCCTATGGGTTAGGCTACATGAGGTGTGTGACTAAGATTCGAACAAAAAAGGCATTGTTTCTTGCCTTAAGCTGGGCATCATCCACAAGGGATAATATAGAATTCACAAGTGATATACATTAAATAGCAAATGGAGGACGCTTTTCCTGTGGTTCATTTTCATATACWCCTGTTGAAAAGATAAGCAATGTGCTCAATATTTGCATAAAATTAAGAAAGTTGAAATAAATATAGTAGGCCTAGCCCTTAGAAAGCTGATGGGATCCTCCTCTTTTTAAGAGGCCATCACTCTGTTTTCTCGCACAATTGCATAGCCTATAGAATTGTTGCGCAACATGAGCTCATGGGCTCTCATTAATTGTTTGATTTGATMTTTTATTACATTTGCATTTGATTACAAAGAGTCCTGAAAACAAAAAACATTTGTCACAAGAAATTTGCTTCCTGGTATATAGAAAGTACCCAAGCCTTGAAGCAAGCTTCCAGAAAATTGGAATGGAAATGGTGCTACACCAAACTGTAAGTCTTCCGACTAGCTTGGAAAGACAGTACCGTGCAATATCGAAGAGCCCTCACTGCTGCTCGATCAACTGATTGTTCCAACCTAATTGAGCATAAAAAGCAGCATTCAACAAGCTTTKACTTCAGCAGTGATTAATTCATGTTCCTCTGTGTACATATCACCGACAAACTGAAATAGTCCACGCACACAGACAGTGTGGTGAAGAAGGTGCAACATCGCCTCTTCAACCTCAGGAGGCTGAAAAAATATGGCTTGTCACCGAAAACCCTCACTAACTTTTACAGGTGCACAATTGAAAGCATTCTGTCGGGCTGTATCACCGCCTGGTACGGAAACTGCACCGCCCATAACCGCAGGGCACAACGCATCACTGGGAGCAAACTACCTTACCCTCCAGGTAACCTACAACACCCGATGTCACAGGAAGGCAGAATTATCAAGAACAATAACCACCCGAGCCACTGCCTGTTCACCCCGCTTCCATCCAGAAGGCGAGGTCAGTACAGGTGCATCAATATGGATGCAGAGAGATTGAAAAACAMCTTCTATCTCAAGGCCATTAAATTGTTAAACAGCCWTCACTAACCTACAAAGCATTACATGGGCTTGGTCCTACATATCTCCCCATTTTGGTCCTACCGTACATACCTACACGTACGCTACGGTCACAAGAAGCAGACCTCCTTATTGTCCCTAGAATTTCTAAGCAAACAGCTGGAGGCAGGGCTTTCTCCTATAGAGCTCCATTTTTATGGAATGATCTGCCTATCCATGTGAGAGAGGAACACTCGGTCTCGACCTTTAAGTTTTACATTTTTTAGGTCCTATGATTGAGTGTAGTCTGGCCCAGGGGTGCGAAGGTGAACGGCAAGGCACTGGAGCGACGAACTGCCCTTGCTGTCTCTGCATGGCCGGGCTCCCCTCTCTCCACTGGGATTCTCTGCCTCTGATCCTGTTACGGAGGCTGAGTCACTGGCATACTAGTGCTCTTCCATGCCATCCCTAGGAGGGGTGCGTCACTTGAGTGGGTTGAGTCAGACATTATCTTCCTGTCCGGTTTTGCACCACCTCGGGCTTGTGCGGTGGAGGAGATCTTCGTGGGCTATACTCAGCCTTGCCTCAAGGTAGTAAGTTGGTGTTTTGTTGATATCCCTCTAGTGGTGGGAGGCTTGTGCTTTGGCAAAGTGGGTGGGGTTATATCCTGCATGGTTGGCCCTGTCCGAGGATATCGTCGGAAGGGGCCACAGTGTCCACCGACCCACCCCTCTCTCAGTCTCCAATATCTATGCTGCAGTAGTCTATGTCCTGGGGGACTAGGGTCAGTCTGTTATATCTGATGTAATTCTCCTGCCTTATCTCGTGTCCTGTGTGAATTTAAGTATGCTCCCTCTAATTCTCTCTCTCTCTCCCCCCTCCCGGGGGACCTGAGCCCTGGYATCATGCCTCAGGACTACCTGGCCTGATGACTCCTGGCTGTCCCCAGCCCACCTGGTAATGCTGCTGTTCCAGTTTAAACTGTTCTGCCTGCAGCTAGGGAACCCTGATCTGTTCACCAGATGTGCTACTTTGTCCAAGACCTGCTGTTTTTGACTCTCTCTCTCTCTCTACCGCACCTGCTGTCTCYACCTCTGAATGCTCAGCTATGAAAAGCTAACTGACATTTACTCCTGAGGTACTGACCTGTTGCACCCTCTACAACCACTGTGATTATTATTTGACCCTGCTGGTCATCTATGAACGTTTGAACATCTTGAAGAACAATCTAGCCTTAAATGGCCATGTACTCTCATAATCTCCACCCGGCTCAGCCAGAAGAGGACTGGCAAACCCTCAGAAACCTGGTTCCTCTCTAGGTTTCTTCCTAGGTTCCTGCCTTTCTAGGGAGTTTTTCCTAGCCACCGTGCTTCTACATCTGCATTCTTGCTGTTTGGGGTTTTAGGCTGGGTTTCTGTATAGCACTTTGTGACATCAGCTGATGTAAAAAGGGCTTTATAAATACATTTGATTGATTGATTGATCCATCTCTTATGTCCTCTGGAAAWAAAGTTCCCTATTGTGMGTAACTCTCTGTGGCGTAGCTCTATTCCTCTGACCAGGAAAGGTGTCAGTGAGTCACAGACCAGCCCAACTGGAGAGTCGCTCTCTTTCACTACTACTATCAGCATTTAGTTTGCATTATTTTGGACAGCTGTGTATACGGCTGCATTCACAGCCTTATACTTCAATAGGTGAATTACCATACCTATATTGTAGCCTATATTCATTACCAAAATGGCCTAGCTGTTGGGCACTGTCAATAAGCTACAGATTTCGTGTCAACCTGTCACTTCAAAAGCACTCAATCAATGTTGTCTCCACTTCATTTCAACAACAAAACATCTATGCGATGATGTTGAATGAATGTGGAAAACTGATTGGATTTGCAAAAAGTAATTAACTTTTTTTCACCCAACRTTTAACCTAAATCCAATGACATGGTGAAATGTTTTGTTGAWTTCATGTTGAATTTGCGTTAGTTGACAACTCAACCAAATGTAAATCAAAACTAGATGTTGAAATGACGTCTGTGCCCAGTGGGTACCCAGCAGGTGGTTCTAAAACACATCACAGCAAGCCTTGTCCATGCGTAAAACTACACACACACACACATCTCTCCGCTTCTCTCTCCAGATGAATGTCTTGGTGCGTTAAGTTGATGTGTGCTCATTAACAGCACTAACCATTAGCACTCTCAGTGAGCAGACGAGACCATCAATCACACTTAAACATGACGGCAGCCGCCCGCAGGCCTGCTTGTCACCGTGCCACAGTCCCACTGCTTCCCACTATGCCGGTAAACACCAAAAACAACAGCAAGGCACCGCACATCAAGGCAGCCATCAGCTTTCAACAACACAAAGCAGGAAAACTTACCCACTTTCAAAAGAACAGTTCTGTGTCATGCAAAATGACTTTCGGAAATGTATTTGTTAGTCCGTCTGACTGTGTTTTTTGATTTTCAATTGTGATATGAAAAGCATTTCCTCAGTCTGTCAGAACAAACCTTAGGCTACAATGCAACATCTCTGTCAACCTTTCCTGCATCGCTGCCACTTCGGCCTGAAGTCCCTCTGTCCACTAAGAGAAGCCCAGGGACACTGTTTCAGGTGGCCACCCACCCATGATGTTGCTCACTTAGACCTCACCTCAGCATGCTAGCACAGACAACCAGAGACCTGGTGCTGGAACGCATATCGATTTAGTGTTAATCCAAGGAGATTGGAATCAATTTGGAACTGCAATCTCATATACATAGAGTATCTAGTGATAAGGGCAGGGTATCGATCGTCTCAGAAAGATGGGAGAGATGTCCTTGAGCCTGACTGGGATTAGGAGGCATTCAATGAGAGACAGGTAGTTTCCCCTCTGAGCTCTTTCCATACAACCATAAATCTGCTCTCAAAATGGCCAACTTCACAAATGATTTTCCTCTTCCTTTTATTTTATGGGGAAGGCATAGATAGAAGGCAAGATATAATAGAAGATACATAAGACTGTGGTATAAATGAAAAGAGACACAATGACTTCCTGACAGACAAACACAGTATTCATCACACCCAGCCACCATCATTCATAATGTACTGCATTTATAGCACACGGCAGATCTCAGATTGCTTTGGCAAAGAATACTACTTTCTCCTCATTCTTGCTCGCTCTTCAAATTCTCTCAGCTGTCCTCGGCTCCTCATCTTCTCCTCATTCATGTTTTTTTCCGCCCATGTCCAAATAAAAAATATACAAATACAGTACCAGTCAAAAGTTTAGACATACCTACTCATTCAAGGGTTTTTCTTTATTTTTATTATTTTCTACATTGTAGAATAATAGTGAAGACTTTAAAACTATGAAATAACACATATGGAATCATGTAGTAACCAAAAAAGTGTTAAACAAATCATCATATATTTTATATTTGAGATTCTTCAAAGTAGCCACCCTTTGCCTTGATGACAGCTTTGCACACGCTTGGCATTCTCTCAACCAGCTTCACCTGGAATGCTTTTCCAACAGTCTTGAAGGAGTTCCCACATATGCTGAGCACTTGTTGGCTGCTTTTCCTTCACTCTGCAGTCCAACTCATCCKAAACCATCTCAATTGGGTTGAGGTCAGGTGATTGTGGAYGCCAGTTCAACTTATGCAGGACTTCATCACTCTCCGTCTTGGTCAAATAGCCATAACGCTGGATGGAGGTGTGTTGGGTCATTGTCCTGTTGAAAAACAAATGATAGTCCCACTAAGCGCAAACCAGATGGGATGGCGTATCGCTGCAGAATGCTGTGGTAGCCATGCTGGTAAGTGTGCCTTGAATTCGAAATAAATCACTGACAGTGTCACCAGCAAAGCACCCCCACACCATCACACCTCCTCCTCCATGCTTCACAGTGGGAACCACACATAAAGAGATAATTTGTTAACCTACTCTGCATCTCACAAAGACACGGCGGTTGGAACCAAAAATCTCAAATTTGGACTCATCAGACCGAAGGACAGATTTCCACCAGTCTAATGTCCATTGCTCGTGATTCTTGGCCCAAGCAAGTCTCTTCTTCTTATTGGTGTGCTTTAGTAGTGGTTTCTTTGCAGCAATTTGACCACGAAGGCTTGATTCACATAATCTTCTCTGAACAGTTGATGTTGAGATGTGTCTGTTACTTAAACTCTGTGAAGCATTTATTTGGGCTGCAATTTCTGAGGCTGGTAACTCTAATGAACTTATCCTCTGCAGCAGAGGTAACTCTGGGTCTTCCATTCCTGTGGCGGTCCTCATGAGAGACAGTTTCATCATAGCGCTTGATGGTTTTTGTGACTGCACTTGAAGAAACGTTCAAAGTTATTGAAATTTTCCGGATTGACTGACCTTCATGTCTTAAAGTAATGATGGACTGTCGTTTCTCTTTGCTTATTTGAACTGTTCTTGCCTTAATATGTACTTGGTCTTTTACCAAATAGGACTATCTTCTGTATACCACCCCTACCTTATCACAACACGACTGATTGGCTCAAACGCATTAAGAAGGAAAGAAATTCCACACATMAACTTTTAAGAAGGCACATCTGTTATTGAAATGCATTCAAGTTGACTAACTCATGAAGCTGGTTGAGAGAATGCCAYGAGTGTGCAAAGCTGTCATCAAGTTAAAGGGTGGCTACTTTGAAGAATCTCACATACAAAATATATTTTGATTTGTTTACCACTTTTTGGGATATTTGTTTTAAAATGGCAAAATGTTATCTCCGCCACATGGCAAAATGTGTATAATTGCAGGAAAATAGCTTTAAAACAGCAAAAGTTCACAGCAACAATTATTTTTGGTTTGCGACCGCACCGTTGGCCACACCTGTGGCCACGCCCCCGCCACGCCCACCARCTAAGTCCCATTTTGATCCAGTAAAAAACATGCTAATTATTTCTTCCTATGATTGCACTCTCTCTCAACCAACTTCTATCTCCTTGACAGAGTGATATCTTGTCAGCCTRTTCCTTCTGTTCCGTTGACTATCATTACCCTTTCCACCATAGCCTCATTATCGTTACGCTCCATCCTCTCATTCTCATCTCGTCTCACAGTCATCCCATCCGAAGAAGCTGCAAGATATTAACTTCCCCACCTCCCTCTCCCCCGCCTCTCTCTCTTTGGGGTCAGTGACAGGACTCTATTTGCTGGATGGGACTGTATCTCATTGCGAGATTGTCAGCGCATACAGGGTGGGAGGGAGCAGTGAGCCAGAGGAAGAGAGCCAGGGTCTGCTGCTTTGTATACTGTTGCATTACTCTCCTCACATATCCATAGGGTCTACCACTGCCTCTAAAGAACAGTTTGGACTTAAGGTAGAAAAACCCTCTGCCCTTTCTGTAGCCCTTTACACTGGTACCCGTATACGGGTTGAAAATGGCAGATTTGGGCACAAATAAGTGCCTAAATTGGAACGTAGTGGCTGTACAGTAACATGCTATACATGAAGTCAGGGCTCTGCATTTCCCAGGACTGTATGGGTTTTGACTGACAGCCATTCTGAACTCGAGCACTGCACATGATAAGAAATTTCCCCCATCTCTCCCGCTAATTCSGCAACTTTTTGACATTTTTTGTTCTCCGAGTGAGGGAAATGCTGTAAATTAAGATGACTCAAGGTATTTTCAAGATGTTGAGGATTATTATAAATTATAAATACAAGCAGTCTTGTGTCAGGTGAACTGTTGTCAACTTTGGTCAAAGAATTTCCCCAGTATCTCCAAATTGTTCCCTTCCAGTCGCTACCATAGTTATGCATATATGCTTTTCATATTTCTTCTGTAAGAAACTTTTAAATTTAGCCTTATCCATGTAGACCAATTCCCACAAGTGTAAAGGGATAACTCTACTGCGAAAAGCACAAGAGTGCATGGTCAATTCACAGCAATACAATACAGGCAGAGATGAAAAGATACTTTCAGAAATGTTATTGTGCATGTCTAGTGTTGTGTCCATCACTGTGTGCTCATCTTGCTTAGTGTACAGTATGTTCCTTGCTATGCTAGTGTACACCTCACTAAACAAGGACTAGGATTGTGACAGTCATTCTATGTCTTGGGCAAAAGAGCACAAACAGCACCAAGTTAAAGAGGGAGAGAGCGAGTGAAAACAAGGTTGAAAAAATAATGAGAAAGCAGTCTTTAGGATCCGTCCATTTTATTTGATTGCTCTAACAGGATTAAACTCATTTGATTTTTGCTGTCTGTCTGTAACGACAGGRAGGATTAAACCAATGGACAGACAGAACCCTCCAACAAGTGGAGGGAGGAATCTTTCTGATAAATTGGTGCAACATTACAGACAGATACAGCGTGGAGTAGCCATGTTGTGTGAGGCCAGAGGCTGGCTATTGATTTTACTCTTATCATTTCAGCGCCTCAGAGAGAGAGGGTGATGGGACAGAGAGGGCCAACTCCCTGCAAGACCAATACAAAGCCAGGAGCCATGACTGATGGTAAATCAATGCAGAACAGCCTAGCATCACCCTATGATAGTACTGGAAAACTGGTGTGTGACAGAGGGTGATGGGAGACATTGTGGGTGGAATTACAGCACAGACACAGGTAGGGACGGGACACAGTAAAAAAATGGCATTACATTTACTGTACTGGGTTTGCACGTTATGTGTGTTGAAGGTTTTATGTTGTGGTGTTTGTCTCTAGGCTATGTTCAGATATACAGCAGTGTGTAAATACATTTGTGAGTGGCAGCGGGTGTGTGATTTTCCTTGTAAGTGTGCATGTGTATGTTTGAGGGCAGAGGCTGCTGGTTTCGGGGAATGACATGTCACTTACAGGAAGACGAATGGCCTGACATGCAATGCTGGCTAAATCGGTGCCTTTGATAAGCCACAAAGGTGCCCCGCCACCCGCCCACAAATCCATGGAGATCGAAAAAGTGAGCCGTGCGGGCTGATTCATGTGGCCAATCAATGCGCTGGACCTGTACCGGCCCCTCCTTCAACAGCCCCCCCCCCCCCTGCCCCCCCTGCTCAGACAACTTCACAGAGTGGACCTATCAGAGGTTTAAACATCCAGAATACATATAACAACACCAACACACCCAGGATAGACATGTGTCTGGAGGTAACTGGTGCCCCGAATGGATGTGTGAAAATGGTGGAATACAATGTTCAGGACAAATATGTTGGGATTGGCCCAGAAACAACAGCTAAAACACAGCTAACTGGTTGGAGGTTGCAAACAATGAACTAACAATGTTTATTTGCTGATCTAAATCAAGTATGGGGGAGAGGGAGAGGGAGAGGGAGAGGGAGAGGGAGAGATCCGTGAGGTAATGACCTTTCAGTATCCTTGAGACCAGGGTATACAGATACACACACCCCTGTCACACTGTCAGACACTGATCCCTCTCTGTGTACCTTTCCCTGTGTGCTGCCCTGTCTGTCACAGCAACTCCAACAACAGACAGCTGCACAGGAGACCACACGCGGGCCACATACAGATCATACACACCTAATACTAGATAATAGCCATGATTATCTATAATTCTATCTGCGTATTATGACTGCAACTCAAGGTAATGATATACTGTATCTATTCAGGTTTCAGTTCACATCAGCTTAGATGCCACAGGCAGAAGCAGATATCTGTGAATGACTAATGACCTGAGTCAGCAGGTGTCAAAACGTAATTTAATGCATCACTGACACATTTTCCAGCAACACAAACATGCCCGAAATGAATCAAAATGGACACTGTGCTGTGATAATGATAAAGCCTGAGGAAATGCACCACAGGTCATAGCAAACATCTCTCATACACGCACGCATACAGTGGTGTATAGTACTTAAGTAAAAAATACTTTAAAGTACTACTTAAGTAGTTTTGGGGTGTATCTGTACTTTACTTTACTATTTATATGTTTGACTACTTTTACTTCACTACATTTCAGAATAAAATAACTTATAACTTATAAACTTATCAAGAGAACATCCTTGGTCATCCCTACTGCCTCTGATCTGGTGGACTCACATGCTTCGTTTGTAAACTATGTCTGTGTTGGAGTGTGCCCCTGGCTATCCATACTTTTTTGCTTAATATATGGAATTTGAAATGATTTATACTTTTACTTTTGATACTTAAATATATTTTAGCAATTAAATTGACTTTTTATCCTTAAGTATATTTAAAACCAAATACGTTTAGATTTGTACTTTAATTTTAAATGGGTGACTTTCACTTTTACTTGAGTCATTTTCTATTAAGGTATCTTTACTTTTTACACCACTGCTCACACTTAGCCTTTCCTCCCACTCAAACGCCAATGAATTCCAATATTAGCAATCAATCTGCCAGGAGGGGGGTGCCACCTCTGTAAGTTTGGTTTGGACAGATTACCCTGGCAACAGAGCAGAGAGGGTTGGAGAGGGCATGGGAAGGAGAGGAACATAGCATGGAGGTGAGGAGAGTATATTTGGCAGGATTTGAAAAATATGGAAAGGCTAAATTTATCTAACTGAAGTGTCCTTGAGGGTGTTGTTGTTGTAGTGAATGTGGGCTTCATGGGTGAAATTGAATCGAATTATGCAGTAGACTATGGCAAAGCCCCCCTCTCCAAAACAGGTGACTACCCACTGGGCACACACTTTCAATGAAATGAAATGACGTTGAACCAACGTGGAACAGACGTTGAATTGATGTCTGTGCCCAMTGGCTATTGAGTACACTTATTTAAAATCGGACAGGCACTCTGCCAGCTCTCCTCGTGTCTGAAGAGCCTCTCCACAACAATAGGAGAATAGAGAACAGCTGGGAGTTTATCTCAAGGACACTTCTTCAATGATACAGTGGCACAGTACCGTAGCTAAACCATATCAGCGGTGTAACAGTTAATGATAGCCCTCAACATTCTCTCTCTTTCTCTCTCTAACAGTTGGTGTTGTTGTGGTGAAGGTTGTTCTTCTCTGAGGTTAGTGCTGCCTTCCTCTCATCATGGCTCTCTAAATAGACTAACGAGCATTACTAATTAGCTAACCACACATCGTGTCACCAGTCTTCTCCCTTACACTCCCACGCGCGGCAGAGGGAAATATTCCTCCATCTGCAAAGGACTGAGCCTCCTCTATAATCAGTAGAATGAGCTAAAATAGTATGGCTCTCGAACCAAAGTATGACTAGAGTGTGACCAATGAAGCTCTGTTCTTCTTTTCAGAGTCAGGTCAAGTGGTACATTGCAATCAAAGTCTTATCGGGGGAGCAGCGGCTTATCTTTTAGTGTCACATTGTATTGGGAGGTTGCATCTAGCACCCAAATCACTTCAAAGCCATTTGACTTCATAATGATTGCAGCCAGGAAGGAAACGACAGCATTTTACAGGTTGATTAATTCTAGGGAATTCTTGTGAGAGTGGATACGTGAAAGCTCAGGCTGGGATTTCTCAGCCCTGAATACAACTTCATGTCCTTGGGACACAAGGTTATCTAGAAACAAGCTCACCTTGAGGCAAAAACAAACATGGTGTCTAGATTACCAAGAGCCAGTGAGGAGAGGAAAAAAGGTCTCACCAATGGGAAATAAGCAATCCCCATTTTTTATCCACAGGGTTAACAAACTAAAGATTATCACTGATATAATTAATATGTAGATCTGTGGAATAGATTCATTGTCCTGTGTAATAGGTAATAAAGTATGCAAACGTACTAACAAGAGATGAACACATCTTCTGTAAAATTACAAGATAACAATCCCAATTGTTAGATCAGTGTATATACTGTATACTCAATCAACTTTTACAGGAACGTGATGTATTATCAGAGTGAGAAAGAGAGCGAGTGAGACAGAGAGTCACAATAGAGAGAGTGTGTGCCTGCGTGTGCGAGTGTGTGTACGCGTGCACGTGTGTGTGTGTGTGTGTGTCGTGACTAAAATGAGAAAGTGCTATGACTAATAGATTCTCTCACCATCCGGCAGCCATGTTGTTAAAGAGCACCATGGGTAACCCTTAGATTACCAACTCCCACCAACGCCTGGCTGCTTGCACAACTAATTAAACATGGCAACACTAACGAGCTGGCCTTTGATTACACTTCCTAATTGGGCTCCTCACCACCAGCCCCCAGTGCTGTGCCATCATCACAATACACAGTCAGGAAAGTCACACTACCCACTAAGAATTACAGTCAGGGAAACAGATCCTCTGTATTAACTTAACAAATTCAGACATAACCTCTGGTTTTATAACCAACAGTGCAGTAAATTAGTATTCAGGTAGTCTACACCCCAACACTCAAGGACTGATGTACTATTTTCTCATATTTAAGCCAGAACAATTTAAATACACTTGACATCTGCATCTAGAGTGTACCTGAAGAAACCTTTATTTTTACGGAATTTCCATTAGGATGGCAGGCTGCCCTCATAACTCCAGCCTTCCCCTCAATCATACTCCTGTCTCTGTAAAGGAGAACACAAGCAAATATTCCATCCACACAATCACGAGGACACCAGCCAAGAGACTCACAAATAAATCAGCACAGACTCTTTCAGGAAGCCGGAAAAACACAGTTTGCAAGCAGAAGCTCTATACATGTCAAGCTCCTTTTAACTTCCCATTTGAAATTGCTTTTCCCTGGATGCCCACAATGCAGTGGACATTAGCAGTTTCCTGTGGTAGGTTACCAGCATGGAAAAGTTAAAGGTACCAGCACGGACAACCACCCAGTGCCAAGGGCAATCAGTGAACAGTGTTCATTCTTCTGTCCCTCTGAGCCCAACTTCTAGTATGTTGTTAGTGCTCTTTCTTTCATAAATGCACTAGCTTGGGGATCATTCACCTTAGGGTCAGCTCCTATAAAAATGGACTTGGCGTCTGAAGGCAAATGTGGTTCCAATCTTTTGGACCCTTAAGTGTTTAGTTGTACATCTCCAGGACAACTTACCAAAAAAGCTAGTCATGTGAATCACCCCTCTATTCCCCAGGGTGATTGATTGTAAACACACCCGGCATCCAATGGTCAGTGGTCAGTGTGAATACCTAAAGTGACGTCTCTCTCCCTCAGTGACAGACAGACTCCCTCAGTGACAGACAGACTGTCATGACCGCTGAGGGTGAACCTGATCTCTCTGCTCTGATCTCTAATCCCTGCTCTGGAGCTCCACAGCACAGCAGGCTCAAGTCATCACTGTGAGATGGTGAACAGCTCTCAATTACTAATGAACACTGTCCTTTGCATTAGCCTCTCACCCTTCAAACATCTGCAAGACAGCCTGCTAGGCTCTTAGACAATCCCTGGAGGACCCTGTGTAAGCTGGGTCTTACTCCAACCGGTTTTCAACCGCTGCAATTGCATCCTCCTCATCCTTTAATTGCTTTGATATCCAACTAATCTACATGGTCGAAGTGATGCAATATAATCATTTGAACATTGTCTAAGATATTTTGTTTAACCATAGAATCTCATTGTCATTGACAGAGCTTGCTAAGGGGGAACTAATTAAGGGGGAGTAGAGACAAATCCAGCCAACACACACAGACACAGACACAGACACACACAGACACAGACACACACAGACACAGACAGAAACACAGAAACACACACACACACACACAGTCCTGCAGGATTTGAGTCATAGAGCCCTGTTGTTAGCCCAGCATGGATTGAGCCCCTGGCAGAGGAAGAGCTAATTAAACACACCACAGTGGAAAATAAATGGAATACAGCTACCACTTCTTTATTTCAAACTGGACCACATGGGGACCAGATGAAACCTTTTCTTCCTGTCTTCCCCTCCCTGGTTCTCTGATGGATAGAGTAATTACCTGAGTCCTAACAGTGTGTGTAATGTGYGCACTATGAGTGATGATCCTCTGCCCACTCCTCAACCACACCGAGACAGATGAAGCCTACAGTGATAAGAGTGGGAGGAAAGGTAGAACGGATGGAACATCTAATGCCAGACCTCAAACAATGACCAATGAGATCTCACACTCCCAAATAGATACTCACTTTCTAAGCTTAAAGCTACGAAAGACCCATGACTGATAATAAGACTACCAAGATAAGCAATTATACAGAAGCACTTTACAGTAACAGGTGCTAGTCTCTATCTGCAGCAGGTAAGGTCAATTACATGACCAATGGCAAAGAGTAGATTGATGAGGAGTGTTGTGTTGGGATTGCTTACCTGGAACGAGGGCTCCTTCCTGCAGCTCTGAATGGACGATACTGAGCAGCATGGCGACAAGGAGAGCCGTAACAACTGACCACATGACCCACATGGTTCTCATTGGCCCAGCATCCCCTTTAGTGATCCTACACAGAGACACAGAGGTAAGGGTCAAACAGCAAATACAGAAAGATTGATATAATCTAGATTGATACATCCCACTGTGCACAGACATCGGTTCAACGTCTACTTTTTATTTACATTTGGTCTAGTTTTTAACTCATGTGAATTCAACATAAAAAAATATATAGTAATCACCATGTCATTTGATTTAGGTTAAAAGTTGGATGAAGAAAATAGGAAATCCCCAGAAGTTGATGACTTTATGCAAATCCAATCATTTCCATGTTGATTCAACGTCATGAAATATATTTTTGGGGTTAAAATGATGTGGAAGCAATGTTGATTCAACCAGTTTTTGCCTAGTGGGGTATGAGGGAGGGCGAGGGAGAGAGATGGGATGAAAGAGAGAGACAGAGAGAAGAGAGACAAAGAGAGACAGAGAGACAGAGAAGACAAAGAGAGAGAGAGCAGAGACAAAGAGAGAGAGACAAGAGAGACAAAGAGAGAGAGAGACAAAGAGAGAGAGCCAAAGAGAGAGAGAGAGACAAAGAGACGAGCAGAGAGAGAGAGAGAGAGAGAGAGAGAGAGAGAGAGAGAGAGAGAGAGAGAGAGAGACAAAGAGAGAGAGAGAGACAAGAGAGAGAGACAAGAGAGAGAGAGAAGAAGAGAGAGAGAGAGAGAGAGAGAGAGAGAGAGAGAGAGAGAGAGAGAGAGAGAGAGAGAGAGAGAGAGAGAGAGAGAGAGAGAGAGAGAGAGAGAGAGAGAGAGAGAGAGAGAGAGAGCAAGAAGAGAAGAGACGAGAGAGAGGAGAGAGAGATTGAGAGAGAGAGAGAGGAGAGAGAGAGAGAGAGAGAGAGAGAGAGAGAGAGAGAGAGAGAGAGAGAGAGAGAGAGCGAGAGAGAGAGAGAGGCACATGTATATCGACCATTAACTCCAATCAGCAGTTGCCAATCATCCACTGAATGAAATACATGTTACTATGGATAGACAATGAGTAAACTACACAGTATAATCTGCTTTGATGATATCATTGAAGTACAGATAAAAGGTTGCTCTTCAATCAGACACTGACAAATAAAGTCGCTAAAAAACAAAAGTGCTGAACTGAATGACATTTTCACTTTCTAAAACCTTTCAATCTACTTTGTAAATGATTTTTTTTAAACATCACTGGTGAAAATCTGCTGATATGAGTGCATATTCTATGACTTCCTTTTCCTAAGGCCCCACCTCATGGAAAGAACAAGAGAAGAGGCACAACAGAGGATAGAAGAGGTAAACAGATGGGCTTTGCTCTGAAGCCTACCCAACAAACGCTACAGTGGCATTCTGACTGGGTCTGCCTACAGTATCTCTCTGATCCAAACTACACACACTCTGACAGGAGCCCAGATTAATACTATATTCCCGCACACTGATAAACCAGTGCAGCTGATACATGTTCCCTCAGAGGAAATACAGTGTGTGTGTGTGTGTGTGTGTGTGTTTGCGTGTGTGCACGGGCACCTGAGTGTGATTGTGTGCCTCAATGTAATTATGTGTGTCACCTAGCAGCGTACTTGTCTCATTTCACATATACTTTCAGACACACACCACACTGCAAGTCATCTTTCTTTCTGGCACCCTCCTGCTGCCCTGGCACAATCTCCTGTTTGATAAATCAATTTCACAGGCTGATTTGGAGGAAAACGAGGCATGGTCACTCTCCTGCCAGCTCTGTCCAGATATCTCCTTTCCCCCCGCCCCCTCTTCATCCTCCGTCTTTCTTGGGCCCYGTGAGCCACAGTGACATGGACAGGCTGTGGAAGAGGAGCGGCCAGTTGGTTTAACCAATCAGCCATCTGTGGAACAAACTGCTATCTCCTGGTTCACATTCTCTCATGGAAGGCCAGATTCCTGGGATGCCTTGGCACCAGCTGACAGATTATCTGCACCACTCTGTCGCCCGCCTCCGCTCACTAAAATACACAGTAGCTGTTGCCAACACTAAGAACTTACCTAAACTTCTCAAGTGTTTCTGAGTGAAGGACCAAGAGAAAAGGGATGAGAAAAAATGTGATGTTGAATGCCTAAAATCACACTTTACAGTTCTGTACCTGCAAATGTTTCTGCTTGTTTGTGCCTCCTTGTACAGTAGCTAGTAGTCAACTTAGCTAGATAACAAGGTTTGTACTGTTTTTATCATTTGTAAGCTAGCTAGCTAAGCTACGTGACCAGATGACGGAAGCTTACTTTAACGACTATCAAACTACTTTTTGGTGGACTTCTCTTTTAATGACATTCATTTCGCAAATGTTTATAAATGACCTGAACTCGCTCTGTTGAGAAATGGTCACCAGAATCAGAGATTATGCGACAGGACCGCTGATTGGAATATGTTATAAAACTCCGCCGATATCATTGACAAGCTAACCACCTCCGTCACAGACTTCATTAGGAAATGCATCGYCGACGTTATCCCCACAGTGAAGGTTCYCTGCTTCCCCATCGAAAGCCCTGGATTAACACCGAGGTTGGAGCTAAACTAAAGGACAGAGCTACAACACACAGAGCTGTCGTAGACAACCCTGAGGCTACGGCCGAGGACAGGAACAAGTACAATAAGTCCTGCTACGACCTCTGCACAGTCATCAAAAGGACAATACAGGAATAAAGTGGAATCATATTACACAGGCTCTGATGGTCGCCCCATGCGGCAGAGGCTACAATCAATTACGGATTACAAAAGAGTATCCAGCTGTGATCTGCCCAACGATGCCTCTCTACCAGACTAACACAAAGCATTTTATGCACACTTCGAAGAAAGTAACATTGTGACGGGTGTGAGGGCCGTCGCCGCCCCAGAGGACTAGGTGATCTCGCTCTCCGAGGCCAACGTAAGGTCTTTAATCAGCTCGACACCCACAAGGCCACAACCTCTCCTTGTTCCAGTCTGTAATCCCCACATGTTTTAAGATGACCACCATCATTTCTGTTCTTAAGAACTCTAAGGTTTCATACCACAATGACTACCGCTCTGTAGCACTCACTTCTGTAATCAGGAAGTGCTTTGAAAGGCTGGTTATGGCACACATCAACTCCATCATCCCAGACACCCTAGACCCACTCCAATTTGCATACCGCCCCAACAGATCCATAGACGACGCAATCTCAATTGCACTTCACACGGCCCTCAKCCACTTAGATAAGAGGAACACCTATGTGAGAACGCTGTTCAATGACTACAGCTCAGCGTTCAACACCATTGTCCTCTCTTAGGAGGGGACAATGCTTAGTAGCCTGGGACTGAACACCTTCCCATCCACATCAACGGGGCTGCAGCGGAGCAGGACGAGAGCTTCAAGTTCCTCGGGGTCCAAATCCCTAAGGACTTTTAAAAGGGTCCACACACACGTGCACAGTCGTGAAGAAGGCGCGTTGAAAAGGTTTGGCATGGGCACTTAAATCCTCAAAAAAGTTKTACAGCTGTACAATTGCGAGCATCTTGACTGGCAGCATCACTGCTTGGTATGGCAATAGCACCGCCTTCGATTACATGGTGCTACAGAGGATGGTACGGACAGGCAGGACATCACCGGGGCTGAGCTCCCCGCCTTCCAGGGCCTCTATATCAGGCGGTGTGAAAGGAAGGCCCGAAAAATCATTAAAGACTACAGCCACCCAAGCCATAGACTGTTATCTTTTCTTCAGCACCTCAAGTGGTACCAGTGCGTCAAGTCTGACATCAACAGGCTCCTGAACAGCTTCTATCCCCAAGCCATAAGACTGCTAAATAGCTACCTAAATAGCAAAAACAATGGCTACACGGTCTGAGGTGACCCTTGTATATATGCACACTTACATAGCTCTACATACTAATGCACACTGACACACCAACACACACATAAAAACTCACTTCATCATTTGTTCACACATACAGAATATGCACATACATGTAAACTGACTCTACACATACCCACTCACATACAATCATCATATACACTGCTGCTACTCTGTTTATCATGCCTATTCATTCAAGGGTTGTTCTTTATTTTTACTATTTTCTACATTGTAGAATAATAGTGAAGACATCAACACTATGAAATAACACATATGGAATCACGTAGTAACCAAAAAAGTGTTAAACAAATCAAAATATATTTTATTTGAAATGTTTTAAATAGCCACCCTTTGCCTTGATTACAGCTTTGCACACTCTTGGCATTCTCTCAACCGGCTTCATGAGGTAGTCACCTGGAATGCATTTCAATTAACATGTGTGCCTTCTTAAAAGTTAATTTGTGGAATTTCTTTCCTTCTTAATGCGTTTGAGCCAATCAGTTGTGTTGTGACGAGGTAGGGCGGTATACAGAAGATAGCCCTATTTGGTAAAAGACCAAGTCCATATTATGACAAGAACAGCTCAAATAAGCAAAGAGAAATGACAGTCCATCATTACTTTAAGACATGAAGGTCAGTCAATATGGAACATTTCAAGAACTTTGAAAGTTTCTTCAAATGCAGTCACAAAACCATCAAGCGCTATGATGAAGCTGGCTCTCATGAGGACCGCCACAGGAATGGAAGACCCAGAGTTACCGCTGCTGCAGGAGATAAGTTCATTAGAGTTACCAGCCTCAGAAATTGCAGCCCAAATAAATGCTTCACAGAGTTCAAGTATCAGACACATCTCAACATCAACTGTTCAGAGGAGACTGCACGAATCAGGCCTTCATGGTCGAATTGCTTCAAAGAACCACTACTAAGGACACCAATAATAAGAAGAGACTTGCTTGGGCCAAGAAACACGAGTAATGGACATTAGACCTGTGGAAATGTGTCCTTTGGTCTGATGAGTCCAAATTTGAGATGTTTGGTTCCAACCACCCTGTTTTTGTGAGATGCAGTTGGGGTGAACGGATATCTCCGCACGTGTATTTCCCACCGTAAAGCATGGAGGAGGAGTGTTATGGTGTGGGGGTGCTTTGCTGGTGACACTGTCTGTGATTTATTTAGAATTCAAGGCACACTTAACCAGCATCGCTACCACAGCATTCTGCAGCGACACGCCATCCCATATGGCTTGGGCTTAGTGGGACTATCATTTGTTTTTCAACAGGACAATGACCCAACACACCTCCAGGCTGTATAAGGGCTATTTTACCAAGAAGGAGAGTGATGGAGTGCTGCATCAGATGACCTGGCCCCCACCATCCCCTGACCTCAACCAAATTGAGATGGTTTGGGATGAGTCGGACAGCAGAGTGAAGGAAAAGCAGCCAACAAGTGCTCAGCATATGTGGGACTCCTTCAAGACTGTTGGAAAAGCATTCCAGATTAAGCTGGTTGAGAGAATGCCAAGCGTGTGCAAAGCTGTCATCAAGGCAAAGGGTGGCTATTTGAGGAATCTCAAATATAAAATATATTTTGATTTGTTTTACATTTTGATTCCAATGTTGTTATTTCATAGTTTTGATGTCTTCACTATTATTCTACAATGTAGAAAATAGTAAAAATAAAGAATAACCCTTGAATGAGTAGGTGTTCTAAAACTTTTGACCGGTAGTGTATCCTGATTCCTAGTCACCTTACATCCCTGTACATTGTAAATATTGTAGTAGGACTGGAATTGACTGACTCTGTATATAGGATGCTTCCTTACTTTCATGTGTTTTTCTTATTTCTTATTTTTTATTTCTAATGTGTTTGTTTTTCTATCTTATGTTATTTTTTTGTATTACATTGTTATTGATTACTGTATTGTTGGCTTTAGAGGTTGCAAGAAAGGCATTTGAATGTACTTGTGCACGTGACATTAAAACTTGAAACTTGGATACTTCTTCCCTGCACAGCTGTATCTGTCAATCTCACTGGGAAGATATACAGTAGTAGTGTATACTATGAGGCAAGTTCGCTAGCAAAAATGCTAGCCAGACCTAATTTGTACAATGCTGCAAGTTCGTTAGCAAGAGTTCATGCTCAAGACAGTAGATAGATGATTGAAAGACAACTTGAAGTTTCTGGATGATTATAATGGTCATTTCATTTTGTGTTCATGGTCGTTACACCACTAATAGTTCCTGTTCCAGCCCTGATTTTAGGGCAGAAAGCTTCAATGACTTTAGATCACCCTAAATGAAAAAAAAAAACCTTCTCTGATTCGTCTGAGTTCTCTCTCTGTTGAAGACTGTAGACTTCACAGGCAAGACAATGTTATGTCTCTTTTAAATGAGGACAGTGGAAAAAGAGATCCACCAACAGTGGAATTCGAGAGAAAGTAACATTTATAATTTGGTAGCAACAGGCTACCAGTAGGAGTAAAGACATGGCTAAAGAGATAAAAAAAGAGAACATACTGCCTCTGCAATATGTGGGCTGGGTAGTAGCCTAGCGGTTAAGAGGCTGGGCCATTAACCAAAAGGTTGCTGGTTTGAATCCCCCAGCTGACTAAGTGAAATATGTTGATGTGCCCTTGAGCAAGGTACTTACGCCAAATTGCTCCTGTAAGTTGCACTGGATAAGAGTGTCTGGTAAATTACAACGAGCAAAAAATAAGTAAAACGCATGCATATGTCTAACACTAATGAAACACTTTAAATGGGAAAACGGAAGTACGAAGAGAGAAAGAGGAGCTGATGAGACAGACGCTTTCAGAGTGCAGTAATCTGTAGTCAGCACTCTGGGTCCTCAGTAAACTGCAGTAATTAGTGTTGTATACTCAAGCACCTGGATGCTGCAGACAGACAGCAGGACTACAGCCTGGGTGGGATGGATATGCTGTAGTTCTCCAACACACGCAGGCTGAGGCCATGCACAGTTCTACTGTTAAAACACATAGGCAGCCAATAGAGCAGGTGTTACACATAATATATATGCTTGAAGATGGAGGAGTGTGAGAAGAGATAGCAAAGTGTGACATAACAGTGCATGTGGTGACATGCTGAGATGGTGGTGATTTTACAGTATGGTGATGTGGACTGTGGTTTATGGTGGGAACCCAGTGATATATGTGATGGGATAGATAATAGAGGAGTGCTGTGTTAGATGGCACAGTGAGACATGCAGGTGTGTCTCACTGTGGAGACAGGTAAGGATTAAATCAGCCTTCCTTAAGGGTCCTGTTAATGGTGGGTCGCGACGTGTCAGTGTAGATGTATAATTGTTTCATTAATTACTAGAACTGATTCGGCCAAGAGCATCTGCGCTCTCTGTTCAGGGCGCTTTCTGCTTAAGCAGCGGTCTCTGCTCAGTTTGGCAGCTCCGCGAGTGGGAGAGGGAGATGCCTGTGTGCTTCGCGGTTTAACGGATATTTTTTTCTGCCGTTTTCTTGAAGATCAGCGCTGTCGTTCAGGCAGCAGACGATGCGCTGTCTGCCACTGACTTGTCATTCTCACTCGCCATCACTCACCGTTATCATCAAATGGATTCGTGCTAGCCACAAGTTCTGACGGAATTGTCACGAAACGAAAAATATACAGCGATGAGTTTCTCTCTCTTTCATACAAACGTATAACGAGGAGCGCCCACAATGTGTTTTGTACGGTGAAGAGTTTAGTAAAGAGTCTCACATAACGAACAAATGAACACGTCCTGACCAAAAGTCCACAGCATGATGGTAAACACAGGAAGTTCTTTCAGAACAGGGCAGAATACTTCAGGAAACAGTGATTTGACAGTGGAAAAGTAAGTCAGCTAGCAAGACATTGTTGTCATTTTATAACAGAAATAAGAGAGTACTAACTAATTCTCATGGTAGTAGATGTGAGTTTATCTTTCAAACAATCCCCTGGCCTTGTACACAGCTAATCGCTAACATTCGCCAAAGCAAGCTAGCTACTGATAGTGCAACCCTAAGTAACAGTACAGATGAAGATGAAAAATGATCAGGCCCACTGTACATCTTACTGTAGAAATTATCGTTGGAAACTAGTCTAGGTTGGAACTGTTGCTGTTAAAATACAATAATATTTGTTATTCTTAACTGGAATAAACTGATTGAAGCGAGATGCTTTTTGAGGCAAACACTCACACAGTTCTGGGTTGTTCATCTACAGCAGGAAGTGGTCTCCTGCCCGATTGGGAACGCAGTAGATGTTCTGGTCCAGTTTGGCACCACATACCTATGCGAGTCAAGGTTCTCAACTCTGACATACTTAATAAACAAGTACAGAAAAAGTTTCAAGGCTGAGCATAATCTCAGTGTTGTACTGTCACAACAGAGCCCAGAATAGACATGCTGCTGTTAAAATACAATACATAATTTTTATTCTATATAAAAATAAAAATATATGTATTTTAACAGCAACAGTTCCAACCTAGACAGATATGTAAGTGTTTTAATGGGGGAYAATAAACATTAATATATATTTATATGGATATTTAATTTATTTAATGTCATTGTTAATTGTTTTTGTCTATATAGCATTTGTTTTAGGCTTAAGGGCAATGAAATGTACCAATATTTATGTATAGTTGCATATTTTCCTAAGCTTGTGTCCCAGGAAAACACACATTTCTCATTTGGGTCCCAGGCTGAAAAAGTTTAAGAACTCCTGGATTAAATGGCTCAGACTGACGGTGCATTATCACCGCCTCATTACCATACTTCAGTTAACCTGCCACCGCTGCCACCTGAATCATGGAGAGCCTGTGCACTACACAAACACACACACACACACACACACACACACACACACACGACACATATGCACACCGCATAGGCCAACGCCCACACACATACAGGCACACAAAACAGATAAGATGTCTGCACACAGCAAGACCCTGTCTATGAGGATATCTATCTTGCATGTACATGTCTGACAAGATCTCACAGGGTTCACATGCAGAGTCCCACACCAGGTTTCAAATACTGTATATTACATTTACATGTTAGTCATTTAGCAGACACTCTTATCCAGGAGCACTGTCTTGCTGTTTTATTAATGTAGCTACTGTGTCCTCATGTTGCAATCCTGGTTTAGGTGTTCGACACCCACCTCCTGCTCTGTAAGCCATTCATAGGCYTGACATTGTAATGGAGAGAGAGCTGCAGATTGAGTAAAACAGGATGCTGATTATCCTTCCCTCTACCAGTCCTGTGACAGGGGGAAGCATTCCCTCTTACCCCCTAACAGATTGCCAATATCAGAGAGCAGGAACCGTCACTACACCACAGCAGACAGATCACATGTAGGCACTGGGGTGTGAAGCAGGGAAGAGAATCAGCTTTTTCACTCCAGTGCCCTCACTGTTCCCCTCTCTATCCCTGGCTCTATCCTAAACCACAGCAGAGACGGATACATCCCAGCACTCTGATATGGTAGAGGGATCAGCAATCATAAGGTCAGGGGCCAGGAAATCAAGGATTTAGTCTGAACAAAACCATATGAACTTTAGGAGATACATGGAAGTGACACCTAACAGAGCATAGCAGCGCATTCAAACACCTGCAACATCAGCAGATAATGGCTGCAGGCAAAAGTGCTCTACCACCACCAGCCAATGGTAAAGTAGAGACCCGCCTAAATGATGATATTTACCACTAAAACCCACACAAACCACACAGATCTGTCTGGCATGAATTGCTAAATCCCTTTTTACATGGAAACCATCTTTCATCAAATAATCACGTTGAAATACATTGATGGAAGGAGATGGTATGGCATCCCTCTCCTAAACCAGGTCAGCACACATGACAACAAATATGTTTTCCTCACATGTTCCTCACACATCTCAGAGAGGTAGATTGGTATGTGATGGCTGATCAGCAGGTGCCAGGGAGCGAAGAAGAGCAGGGGGTGAGTACAGGAAGTGTGTGTCACTGGTTATTTCCTTCTCAAGATTTGGAGACCAAATCAGTGAGCCCAGCAGTAGGTCTCCTAGGACACTGAACAGTGCTATTGAATCACACCCTCAGAGCAGAGGAGGAGGACATATACCACACACACACACACACACCACACTGCACACACAAACACAACACACACAACAACACAACACACCACACACATACACACAAACACCACACAACACACACACACCACACACACACAAACACAACACACACCACACAAACACAACCAGGGCATAGGGCTGAGAGGAGTCTGAACCTGGAAGCGGGTGGATGAGGTGACAGAGGTACTGCAAACTCAAAGTGGGATGAATCAGGCTCTACCAGTGGCAGACCCCATCACACTAGAGTAAGCTTTAGATCCACCTGGGAAATACCTCATATCCAGATTGTGTCAGTGAGGAATGAGCCTGTCTGTAAGGAGACAGACAGGGAGACAGATGCAGCCACGCTCCACAGCCAGTCAGCCATTCTTATGACACTGCATTACAGGGGCTAACAGAGCGAGACAGAAAGTATTAAAACTATCGGAGAGGTAGAGGGATGCTGGGGGCCTGACGGAGAGTATGATGGACAGTCATAAGGCTGGGTAGGGTTAGTGAGAAGGTCTGTCGTCAGGGCTTACAGATGATGATCTGTCTGACTGGCCTGCAGGCCGCTGACCTCTGACCTCTTAGCTGATTCTGTTATGTCTGTGGATAGATGCTAGAACACAAAATAACATAACACACCATTAGCAACACGCACAGGTTTTAACACGGTTCTCACTCATCAGCCACACACAACATACACATCTCCCTCTCAGTTCACCAAACATTAATCAATAACCATCTCCTAATGGGGGGTGCAACTCAATAATAGGAAGGTGTTCCTAATGTTTGGTATACTCAGTGTATGTAAAAATAAAATAAAAAAGTGTTGTTGCTATAGATAAAAAGTGGACACATTGCCTGAGATGTGAGAGCACATCTGGAGACGTGTTGTACTCTTGTATCCATCTACCAAATCCTGGTTTCCATGGTAATCGAAGCAGTACACTGTCTGTAAATCAGAATGAATGTGATTGTGAGCTAGAGAGTGAGACCCCAGGTGCTCTTTGCCACAGAGAGAAGCCCTACAGTATGTGCTCTGGGCTGGGCTGAGCTTGCCAGGGACTCTAGGAATAACCCTTATCCAAGTGAAAGTCCATTTATCATTGCAGCCAATGCCAGCAGTGCAGAGAGTGTCTCTCTGCTGTGAAATTAAAGGAGGGGATGGTTTGGAGAAACGACTGCTTAAATGGAAATTCAATAAAAAGACACTCAATCAACAAGGGTAAAAATAAAAGGTGCAGCTGTCGTTATTCGACATTAAGGGGAAAATGACTTGCCAAGTAGCCACACATTACAACAATGGCCTAGACAATGACAAGGTGGCATCTCGGCAATGGGGGTGCGCCACTATCGATTCCCCCTAGGTGACCCGGGAGCAGAGGCCATGAATTACAACTCACTTCTTATGGCAATAAAGGAGGACAAAGTCCATCCATTGGACATGGGTCATTACCCAAAACATCCATCCCCTGGAACATGTGTACAAACTGAGTGGTCAGAAGCACAGAAGAGCAACCAGCAGATAGAGCCAATTGATTGAAAGGCCAGGTTGATCATTAAAATCAAACCAAAACCATCCTTCATTCCCTTTGTCTCTCTTCTCTATTTTTGCTTTGTTTCTCTCTCTGTATCCATCTTCCTAGAGTCGTTCTTTTACACTGTATGCCTGTCTTCTTATTGGCCCTACCTTATCTACCCATCTTTCCTTTTTTCTTTCTCTCAGCTTTTTAAAGTGTTTTATCTTTGTCTCTATCAGTCTATTTTCTACCCTTCTTTCCTCCTCTTTGTCTTCTTCCCTCTAGTCATGCAGCATATACAGACAGAGACAATCCTAGAAACAGGCTGAAGTCTGTGTCAGCTTTTCTTTAATTACAGCCGACAGTCCCCTGACAAAAACCATTTGCACACTTTTGTCTTGATACTAAATATTGACGTCTGACAAGCTCTGAGCCTTACAAGGACTTGTTTTCCAAGGCAAACTAACTTTGCCCCCACAGTGAAACAAACAATTTCTTCCTAAATAACTACTCATAAATATTCATCTCTGTCTCTCTTCTTTACTTAAGCTGAGATATGGCACACAGCCAGACTGAATAAGCAAGCAGCCTCTCCACACCTTTATAATGTGAAAGGCGTTTTGCTTCTGAAAAGTGAGAAATTCAATAATGCTGGAATGACGTGGCGTAGCAACAGTCCCTCAGAGAGAAGACACATCTCTCCAGGGAAATATGGACGCTCTGCTTAGAATACGCTGGAGTGATCAAGAAAGACACACTTGCACATACACACTCAACAAATACACACTTTGCCTCTCCCAGTCTTGAATTACAAAAACATTTACACAAACACAAAATATTGTGAAAAAATAATAATACGCAAAATAAGTGCACATTACTCTCTAGGTTGACTTTTTCATCCATGGTTTTAGACATTTTAGTTCCTCTGTTGGTGAGTCAATCCATCTGGTTATCTCTCTCTCCGCCATTTTTAACCTCCCTCTTCTTGATTTTGTGCTTTTACGCATCAGTCCAAGTGATAGGCCAGTGGCTGTCCATCTCTGAGACAGACAGGTAGACAGGAACAACCAACAGTGAAACGAGCATGAGGTGAAAACCTCTCCCAGACTTGTCAGTCAGTCAATAGTGTAATTAAATGACCAGTCCCTGCTTCTGTCAACTCCGTCTTTGTAATCATTACACAGCCAAGACACCCCCAGCTACAAACAAATTGTATTATGTCTCCATCAATAATGCATACCAACACTTTATTGAAATCCAATGCAGTTCCACATTTACATGGCTGGACATGCCCTGTGTAAGTCTGTGATTTGGATGTGATTTGTTCGGCCATAACAGGCAATAGGAGGAGGTAGAAGATCACAGTCAACACCAGCCATCTTCATGCTTCCCACCATAATAGGAAGTGGGCGGGGCACACTATGCTTAATTTTTTWAAATATTTTTTTTAACCTTTTTTCTCCCCAATTTCATGGCATCCAATTGGTAGTTACAGTCTTGTCCCATCGCTGCAACTCCAGTACGGACTCGGTAGAGGCGAAGGTCGAGAGCCATGCGTCCTCCGAAACATGAACCTGCCAAGCCGCACTGCTTCTTGACACACTGCTTGCTTAACCCGGAAGCCAGCCGCACCAATGTGTTGGAGGAAACACCGTACAACTGGCGACCGTGTCAGCGTGCACGCGCCCGGCCCGCCACGGGAGTCGCTAGTGCGCAATGGGACAAGGACATCCCGGCCGGCCAAACCCTCCCCTAACCCGGATGGCGCTGGGCCAATTGCGTTGCTTCATGGGTCAACCGGTTACGGCAAGCTGCGACACAGCCCGGGATTGAACCCGGATCTGTAGTGACGCCTCAAGCACTGCAGTTCCTTAGACCGCTGACCACCCGGGAGGCTACAGTATGCTTTATTTATAGAGGAAATCAAATGAAGATGTATTCCCAAAAGGGGGGTACAACGGGTGAATTGTGTAAGTTTCATTTGCTTATTTTTTTATTGAATAAACTTGACAGGGTGAATAACCAGAACAATCCCAATGTGTGTGTGTGTTTGAGTCTGTTGCACACGTCAACCTGGTAGCTACAGAGGTGAGACAGGTGGTTTCACCAACAGCAGACATACATAAACATTTTCTTGTCAGAGGAGCCTGGTTTGATGTTGATGATCATGTGTTTTCTTGTCTGACGAATAAGCCAGATATTGTTGTTGTGGGAGACAAGAGGTAGGGGCTGATTCTGGAGGTGAGCTGCTCATTCCATTGTTACATGGAGCAGGCCTTATCTGACAAGCTCCTTAAATAGCAGCCCCTCATATCACACTCGGACAGCCTGAAGTGCAGATGCAGGTTGGTGGCGTTGATATTTGGCCGTCTCTGCCACGTACGTAGACTTACATAAACCTTCAGATTGCAGGCCTGTCTAAGAGAAGAGCAAAACAAGTGTCTAGGTACTGCTCTGTTTCAGCCATTATAGGCAGCCTAGCTGTGTGGAYGAGAAGGTYCTGCTCTGTTTCAGCCGTTATGGGCAGCCTAGCTGTGTGGAGGAAAAGGTACTGCTCTGTTTCAGCCATTTTAGGCAGCCTAGCTGTGTGGAGGAGAAGGTACTGCTCTGTTTCAGCCGTTATGGGCAGCCTAGCTGTGTGGAGGAAAAGGTACTGCTCTGTTTCAGCCATTATGGGCAGCCTAGCTGTGTGGAGGAGAAAGTACTTTTTGTTTCCTTAAGTGTCCTTGTATCAACAACCTTTGAAATGTTTGAATCCCTCATGATGTAATGTTGTGTGTGTGTGTGTGTGTGTGTGTGTGTGTGTGTGTGTGTGTGTGTGTGTGTGTGTGTGTGTGTGTGTGTGTCTGCTCTGTTCCACTGCAGACTGCGAGAGGCAAAGGCAGGGCCTCAATGGGATTTTGCAAAGAAACTCTATAATCACAGAGAATTAAAAGGCCCAGGATGAAGGGACAAGCCCAGAATGTTAATGAAGGAGAAGTTCAAGAGACATCAGGTGTAATTCTGATCCCTCTATCCAGTGTGATACATGTACTGATACTGTAGCCATTCTTTCCATTATATGATTGTGTGCCAAGGGTGACCAATGACTCAACGGAATCAATGACAATGAGATTATTACACTCTATAGACACACAATTATATGTTTCACTACTATAGTAGCATGAATTATCTGCATCACGAGCGAAGCCATCACCGCCTTCTAGAACCTGCGGTTCTAACTTTCAGCACCACAATGAATGGACAGCTCCTGCCGTAAACGGCTGAATCAACTCAGGGACTTTCTTTTGAAATGTAGGATATTACACCAGTGGGCAATATACAACAAATAAGAAAGTCTGGACGGTCAAGGAAATTGTACAACAACTGCTTATACGTCTTCATTGTGGTTTTGCGAGGAAGCATCTGTCGTAGGCTATAGCCCACCTTTCTGACACATGGCTAGATTGACCCATGAAATAGCACGGTGAGAAGCATGGGCTGGTACTGGGATAATCAGTGTGTTATATAATATATCTTAAAAAGCAATACAATGATAATTACTTTGTTCTCCAAAGATCTGTTAACTCTGTAATTCAGTGTTGGTTGCAAAACCAAACTGTATGGATTAGCCTACCTAACAAATTCAGGGTAGCCTATAGATTACACAGCCACACAACGTCAATGGCAAATCAATAAAGTCTCATAAATTATTTTAAAGACGAAAATATGACCTACTTTCTTAATGCGGATTCATTGTATTAGATGAACTGGGTGTATCCAAAGGATCCAAAGGACTCATGCAGTCAATACTCACACATGTAGGCTACCTCTAACACTCTCAGTCCCCCTTCTCTCGTTCACACACACTACTCAGATCAAAGTTTATCAACAGGTTGAGTCATTTTCTATCAAAATTGATAGCCTAATAATTTTGTCTTTACAACTTTACACCATTATTAGACAGAATTGAATTCAACTTTTTAGACCGCGCCACAGCCTATCACCTTGTCAAAATATTTGGCAATTACGTTGTCAATTAACTTCTGCTGCCTCTGAAAGTGGTTGAAGAATTCAAGAACTCACCCTCTTTTCGTCGTTATTCGTCTTTCTTTAGTTGTTCAATGCTTGTTTGATGTACTACTGGTCCCTCCTTTCTGTAAAACGTTTGCAAATGTATCTTTTTCCGGTTAAATGTCCTTGCATAGGCACCAAAAAGAGAGGAAATTATGAAAAGAAGAGAAAATACGTTCAGGTGTGAGATAAATCAACAAGAAGGCGCCCAAGCCTGAGCAGCGAGAAAGATCCCCGGGAGTAAAAACCTAATCCCGTTCTACCTGGCAATGCAGAGCCGCTATCAGATGGACTATAATGCGAGCTACGAGTGGCAGCGCATACAAATCACCACGCGCACCTTCTCCTGCAGTGACCTGCCGATTTCCTCAGGGTCCTAAGGCTGCGCTAAGGCAATTTGCTCACAGATAGGCTACTTGATTCACACGCAGCTACAGTATGATACTGAGAATATTTTATGATATATCGTAGACTGTGCTGGACACGTGTTTGTTATCGATATCATGATAATGATAATAGATGTGTACATCTATCCGTCCTCATTTTCACTCGTTCTTTGTCATTACATGGGTGGGTCAGATTGTTCATTGAAATGCCTGTGTGACTTTCTGCTCCATTTTGAACAGTATTATGTTTATTCACCCTTGAGTAAAATTGTAATCTCGTTCTCTTAAAAGGTCCAGTAGTTATGAAAAACCGTTTCCTGTCAACCTGGGCATTTGGGGAGGCTATGAACTGGTATCTTTTAAACCTGAGTTTTGTATCTTATGAGGGTGTATAAATTCCTAAATTAATTCTAAATTAGACTTAATTATAAGATTATTTATGTGTGTCAATATTGAATATGATGTAATGTGACTCACATTAAGTCGTGACCACACAAAATGGATTTCATATGGTACAAACAGCAGGTGTGAATTTCATAGTAAAATAAGTAGACAGTGGACTAGAAAGTGATGAACATGTGTTGAGGGGTAAAAACAATTAAAGCATTGCCAATTAGATAACATCGACAGGAAATAGTGACTAAAGTGCCAATCAGTTAACTTTGCAGTTTAGCTTGAGTTAATGTTTGAGATGTATTCTAACGTGTGTTTGCCAACTACACTCAGTGACAGGGTGAAAGCTAAATCATGTGCATCCTATCTGGACCTAAACAGTAAAAATAGTGAAAAATATTTTATCATCATCTTGTTTCCCTGTTCAATGTGGAAATTCAGAACTAACATGGAATTCAAATATGAAACAAAAGAGAGAGATAGAAAGACAGACATTTGAGAGAGACCGATGGAGAGAGAGAAAGAGAGGGATAGAGACTTCAGCAGCTCTTAAAAAGTAAGAGGGACATCGAGTCCCCACTTGTTCTGTATCCACCGAATGATTTCTCACCTCTATTATCTACACCGGGTAATTTCATTCACTCAGTAGGGGGGATAGACTGGAGAGAGACATGGGGGAGTTGAAAGTTGAGGACAGAATTCTATATGACAGAATTTTAAGTAGTTAACTTTCTTTTTCTCACCTGTGGCTATTTAACAGGGATCACCATATGCTAATCACAGCCTGGCGATATATCTTGTTGAAAATACATACAGCCATTATGCTGAATATCCAGGCTCTATACTTACACAACAACCCCAGCCAAGTCCCTGGCACGTCACAGCCCACTGAACAGACCACGGACATCGAGCCTGACAGTAGACAACGCAATCTGTAACTAAATCAAGTCAAATTTTATTTGACACATGCTTGGTAAACAACAGGTGTAGACGAACAGTGAAATGTTTACTTACAGGCCCTTCCCATCCCAACAATGCTGAGAGAGAAAATAGAGAAATTAAAGAAAAGTAAAAGACTTAATAATAAAAGTTGACTAAATACACAATGATTAATGACAACTTGGCTATATACACACAAGGTACCAGTACCGAGTCAATATGCAGGGGTACAAGGAAATTGAGGTAGATATGTACATATAACTAGGAATAAAGTGACAGATAATAAACAGTAGCAACAATGTATGTGATGAGTCACAAAAGTTAGTGCAAAAAGGATCAATACAGATAGTTCAATATTTAACCAAACAGCTACAGTACCCGGACTAACTATGTAGCAGTCTTATGGCTTGGAGGTAGAAGCTGTTCAGGGTCCTGTTGGTTCCAGACGTGGTGCATCGGTACGGTAGAAGACAGAACAGTCTATGACCTGGGTGGGTGGAGTCTTTGACAATATTTAGGGCCTTCCTCTGACACCGCCTGGTATAGAGGTCCTGGATGGCAGGGAGCTCCGCCCCAGTGATGTACATTTACATTACATTTAAGTCATTTAGCAGACGCTCTTATCCAGAGCGACATACAAATTGGTGCATTCACCTTATGATATCCAGTGGAACAACCACTTTACAATAGTGCATCTAACTCTTTTAAGGGGGGGGGGGGTTAGAAGGATTACTTTATCCTATCCTAGGTATTCCTTAAAGAGGTGGGGTTTCAGGTGTCTCCGGAAGGTGGTGATTGACTCCGCTGACCTGGCGTCGTGAGGGAGTTTGTTCCACCATTGGGGTGCCAGAGCAGCGAACAGTTTTGACTGGGCTGAGCGGGAACTGTACTTCCTCAGAGGTAGGGAGGCGTGCACTCCAGAGGCTGTCTCTTATACACATCTAGATGTGTATAAGAGACAGGATCAGAGCCTGAAGGTACGGAGGTGCCGTTCCCCTCACAGCTCCGTAGGCAAGCACCATGGTCTTGTAGCGGATGCGAGCTTCAACTGGAAGCCAGTGGAGAGAGCGGAGGAGCGGGGTGACGTGAGAGAACTTGGGAAGGTTGAACACCAGACGGGCTGCGGCGTTCTGGATGAGTTGTAGGGGTTTAATGGCACAGGCAGGGAGCCCAGCCAACAGCGAGTTGCAGTAATCCAGACGGGAGATGACAAGTGCCTGGATTAGGACCTGCGCCGCTTCCTGTGTGAGGCAGGGTCGTACTCTGCGAATGTTGTAGAGCATGAACCTACAGGAACGGGTCACCMCCTTGGGCTGTACGCACTACCCTCTGTAGTGCCTTGCGGTAGGATGCCAAGTAATTGCCATACCAAGSGGTGATGCAGCCAGTCAAGATGCTCTCAATGGTGCAGCTGTAGAACTTTTTGAGGATCTGAGAGGCCCATGCTGAATGTTTCAGCCTCCTGAGGAGGAAGAGACGTTGCCGTGCCCTCTTCACGACTGTGTTGGTATTCGTCGACCATGATAGATCCTTAGTGATGTGGCAACCGAGGAACTTGAAGCTCTCGACCCGCTCCACTACAGCCCCGTCGATCTGAATGGGGGCCTGCTGAAGCCTGGGGAGACTCGGCATCTAGCTCAGCGTCAGTCAGACGGCCAATGATTCCCAGTGGAGAGGCCAAACATCCCCCACCCTGGGAGAACACAGCAGCCCAGGGAGAGAATCATGTAGAGTGCTCTTCCACCATGGGAGACCATCCCTAAGGCTCTGTTTACACTCTGCCGGGCCAACAGCTCATCCTGTGAGGCTCCTCCGCCACACAGCACAACACTACACATACCTGCAGTGATACCTGCAGAGAAACCAGCCCAGCACAACATGGTGGGGGAAAAATGGGGGAGCTTGTCTTGTCAGTTTCTATAGCAATGAGGAGCAGCAAAGTTCTCTCCGCCCCACTAGTTCCAGTCATAATCACCCCTCTCGACTGTACCAACACAAAGACTATTACTGCATGATTTGTGACAGTAATGCTGAACAGGCCATCTGTAGACACATAGGGTACGTCCCAATCGACAAGGATCAGCATTTCTAGGTGGTACATCAAAATTGGCATGTCCCAATACCAAGGTATCTTAAAATGTTGCCTTCTAAGGTGCCTTCATTCAGGCGATTTTGAAGGCAGCATCCTGTTTCCTTCGCCAGGGAGGCTATGCCATAACACCTTGTGGTGCACCAAAAATTCTAAACAATTCTGAATTAATGGCAGACACAAGTCCCCACTTTGGAGAAAATMTCCCAGAAGAATAAGAAATAACTTCGCGAAATGTAAGTAGTCTGTAAAAATGTTCAAATTGATTTCATATGAATTTTGAATTCTAATATTGAGTAACTGTTGTTTATCAGCCCATTGCCAAGCTAGTTAGCTAAAACCTCGTACAGTACACGATAGCTAGATAATGTTAGTAGTGAATCTCATCCTGATTATCGTTGTTTAGAGATTAACATCTTAACTAACTAGGCCTAATCGTAGATTCAGCAATGTGTTAATTGTGAAGACCCGYACAGTTTTTAAATAATGAATTGGTGAACTTACTAGCTATGTAAAGACATGTAGTGAATTGTTTTTTCCCATTTGTTTTCAGGGACTAAGGTGGGCACCTGATCYCGATGCGCTTCATTGTATTGGCTTGGCAGGAGAAAACAGCTCTGCCAGACTCGTTTGTAGGTAAGACATTTTTAACAACATCTGATGGGAAATCATAGGAAATGCAGCCAGCTGTGTTCTGTTCATTCTAGGCTTGTTAGCCAGCCAATATATTTTTGCATTCTGTGGATGAGTCTGTTTAGCAAGCTTGCTAACTAGCTGCATGCAGTGTCTGTTTACCTAACGTTAACKTAGTTAAAATTAGAGGCTGTTATTCTACTCTTACTGTAAACAACTGAACAAGCCTAAAAATATGCAAAARCGTTAACAAAACTATTGCACATTAATAAAGATAGTTGTGGCTTCACCAACTTGAACCAGGACTGAAATGTGAGCCGTGAGGTTAGTTTCTCCCCCTTGTCCCTGCTTGTTCCGGGTTGAAGGGCATTAYGGAGTGTGCAACATCACAATGTTAGAGATAGATAGATTCAGCCATGTTATGGTTTATCATGCAGATTTGTCATGAAATTCGAACTTATAAAACTCATTCTAAAATAGGCATGATTTCTGCCCCAGGGGAATGCACTGTGTGTTGTGTGTAAGTCTTCAAGTCTTTTTTTAGTCCACAATTAGTTGAATGAAGTGTTAGTAAAGGGCTGGAACAAAAACTTGTAAACTCCTGTCCTGTTTCTAAAAAAAACTATGMCAGTCATGAKTAAATGTGCCCTCATGTACTGAATAAGGTTATGAATGTTGGAGGTTCATCTCCTTTATGTCCCTCACTTTGGAATTTCTTATTTTGTACAATGGACTGTTTWAAGGACTAATGCATAGATACACGAAAACCAATAAAAAATGTTTGAATGTTTTCAAAATGACAAGTGTTAATGTCTCCATACGATTCTGGTTTTGAGACTTGGGCATCTGGTGCCTGTTGTTTATCTGTCTAAGTCCCTGCAAGGGGAGAGAAAGGCATCAATAATATTACAGTACAATGGTGTATTCATTTCATTGATTACATATTCCTGTTCGATATGCACTTATATAATTATATTGGACAGGTTATCTTTTATCACAAGCCACTATTTGTATCRATTGCATTTAYCTTACATTACGATTAATTAGCCTTCTTATGTATTTCTTTCAATATTAGCTATCAACGAACATAAAACAATGTTATCCTGAACATCAGTGTCATTTAATAATATGCATGGCTGTGATAGTTGAATTAACTGCAAAGTTAGCAGCTCTAACGCGGTATTAGRTTCACAGTGAAACACCACTATTCTGGCTATTAATCATTCTTATGCAGTCAGTAAAATAGCTTATTTAGCAATCTCATGAAAATCGTTTCCTGTATCATGCATACAACCCTACCTGTCATGTCCACAACTATGGAGCTGCAGACCAAGCAATATGCTAGAGGAGGACCCTATACTGTAGGCTAAGTATTCTGGTCGGTGTCAACTTAATTCATGAACAGGTACTGAGGAGATCAATTATGTTACTTGTTATCTTGTTATTTGTGTCAGATATTTCCATTTTGGGATAGTTGTTCACTGAATTGCTAGCACTAGTTGCTCACGGTGCTACAGTGACTACAATGTAACTAAATGTCTGGCACTCGGTGGAATGTGAATGCGTTGTCACGTGATGCTGCCCCAAATAACAGTTACCTACTGGAAAAGTCCTACCTACTAAGGTCTTTGGAGGCAGGTAGGCAGCTGCCTTTGGATTGGGACACAGCCATAGGCTACGTTTACACAGGTAGCCCAATTCTTTTCCACTATTTTTGGTCTTTTCACAGTTGTAACGACTCTCGTCGTTGGTTGAAGGAGAGGAGGACCAAAGCGCAGCGTGGTACATTTCCATATTTATTGGAACACTTACTTTAACACGAACAAAACAATAAACAAAACGAAACCAACGACGCTACAGTGTTGACCGAGAGAACATAAACCACATGAACGCACGAACAGGAACAATCACCCACAAACAAACAGTGAGAAACAGCCTACCTTAATATGGTTCCCAATCAGAGACAATGACAAACACCTGCCTCTGATTGAGAACCATATTAGGCCAAACWATAAACCCAACATAGAAACACAAAACATAGAATGCCCACCCAGCTCACGTCCTGACCAACTAAACAAAGACTAAACAAAGGAAATAAGGTCAGGAACGTGACAACAGCAGATCTTTTTCAGAGCTGATCTAATTTGTCAAAAGACCAATTAGTGAGATAAAAGCTCAGAATTGGGCTGCCTGTATAAATGCCAAACTGATACATTCTTAAACTCCATCTCCTGATGTTCTAACATTCCTAAAGCCGACTGGAAAGTATTCCATTACCATTGGGTGATTCAATGGTTGAAAATTCTCTTGATTAGCTACCTGCTAGCTGTCTAAGCTCACACCAAACTGGTAATAGTAGTTTATTGAAGACATTCAGCATAGATTTATCCACAATAACCATTTCATTTATGAGCCAATATTTTCCCCTCTCTCTATAACAACAAGGGCAATTCATTTGATGCACCAAATCAAATCATAAATCAAATGTTATGTGCGGAATACACAGGTGTAGTTAGACCTTATCGTTAAATGCTTACTTACAAGCCCTTAACCACCAATGCAGATTTTTTTTAAGTAAGCAAGAAAATATTAGCTAAAAAAATAAATAAACATCTAATAAACTAACAAAAAAAGTAGCACAATAACAATAACGAGGCTATAGAAAGAGGGTAGTGGTACAGAGTCAATGTGCGGTGGTACAGGTTAGTTGAGGTAAGTTGAGGTAATATGTACATGTAGGTAGGGGTAAAGTGACTATGCATAGATAATAAACAATGAGTAGCACCAGCATAAAAAAAGGGGGTCAACGCAAATATGTCCAGGTAGCCATTTAACTAACTGTTTAACAGTCTAATGGCTTGGGGGTAGAAGCTGTTTTAAAGGAGCCTTTTGGACCTAAACTTGGTGCTCCGGTACCGCTTGCCGTGCGGTAGCAGAGAGAAGTCTATGACTAGGGTGGCTGGAGTCTTTGACAATTTGTAGAGCCTTCCTCTGACACCGCCTGGTATAGAGGTCCTGAATGATAGGAAGCTTGGCCCCAGTGATATACTGGACCGTACGCACTACCCTCTGTAGCGCCTTGCGGTCGGATGCTGAGCAGTTGCCATACCAAGCAGTGATGCAACCAGTCAGGATGCTCTCGATGGTGCAGCTGTAGAACTTTTTGAGGATCTGAGGACCCATGCCAAATCCTTTCAGTCTCTTGAGTGGGAATAGGCTCTGTCGCGCCATCTTCATGACTATCTGTGGTGAGTAATCGCTGTTCTGATGTCCAGAAGCTATTTTCGGTCATAAGACAGTGGTAGAAACATTATGTGCAAAAAAAAGTTACAAACAACGTGAAAAAACACACAGAATAGCACGATTGGTTAGGAGCACGTAAAATGGCAGCCATCGCCTCCGGTGCCACCTTACCACCACATCATGAATACAGTGGTGTTACCAGATAATGCTTGTCACAGCAGAGGAGGCCATACTTCCAGCATTCTACAAAGTTCTCAGTATTGGTGTGTGTTTAGCTGGTTAGATTGGTCAGCYGACAGAGTGTAGGTTCATTACTGGCATCAGGCTAAGTGTGAAAGAACACAGGATCCCTGTCTCCCCTCATAACGGCCTCTAGTACCACTGCTACCACAGGTACATAATATGTCCTGGCATATTAATGTCAACAGTCAGTGTGGATGCCTGAGCCTCAGACAGACAGAGGCATTATGTAATGGTGTCACGCTAAAGTATAAAAGGTTAATTGGTTACTTTCTGAGTAAGAGGGTTCAATGTAAATTTCACAAAATGGTTGTTCTGTAAATGATAAAGCACTTTCTCTCACATACTCCTCACTTCACCTTCTCAATGTTCTCCCAGAGAAAACACTTTCTCTCACCATAACTCCTCACTTCACCTTCTCAATGTCTCCCAGGGAAAACACTTTCTCTCACATACTCCTCACTTCACCTTCTCAATGTTCTCCCAGGGAAAACACTTTCTCTCACATACTCCTCACTTCACCTTCTCAAATTTCTCCCAGAGAAAACACTTTCTCTCACATACTCCTCACTTCACCTTCTCAATGTTCTCCCAGGGAAAACACTTTCTCTCACATACTCCTCACTTCATCTTCTCAATGTTCTCCCAGGGAAAGCAGGTGAAGGAGAAGGAGGAGCTTCATAGTGATGCAACGGTGGTGTTTCAAGGACATAGACCTCTGCCTCTGTTGTCGGTACACACAACGAGAGAATGTCTCAGAGGAAGAGGGATAGTCGGAAAGAAAGAAAGAGAAAAGCAAGAGAGAGGTGGGGAGAGCAAAGAGTGAGCTAGAGGGGGAGACAGGTTCAAGCTTGGTCCCAGAGGTATATGTAGCCATTGGTCCTTCAGAGAATGGTGCCAGTTACTGTTAAACTGATACTCAATTAGCCAGAGCACCCTGGGAGCCCTTGGAGCCCATTCCTCTCATAGGAGTCTGTCTGTGGGATATGGTTTAATTACCCAGGCACTGAAGCCACGCCACCATGTTGCCATGGGCCTCTAAGACAGCTCTGGGTTGGCTGGAGATATAGCCTCAACCTTGCATGGTGAGGGCTGGGTGTGAGGTCAGCCTTGTGAGGGGCTTACTCTACTTACCACATTCATTAAGTCACTCGGAGTCCACACAAAGCAGTCTGCAAATGGCAGCGTATGCTAATCCCTCCTATACTCCTGTGTTGTATGCGAGCCTAGCAGCATATAGGCAAGGTGAATAGTACATGCTCTGCTGTTAGTGTCAATATGGAATAAGAGGTAGCCAGCAGCAGTGAATAAAATAATGGTATTTTCGTTTTGCTTCATGATGACAAAACTCTACCACTMCTCGCTACCAGGGCCTAATATCACTGGCATATGCATGTGTCAGATCTCTGCATGAGCTATCCAATTATATGCTTTATATACATAGATACTGATTCAAATATTCATTCAAATCTCCAACTTGTGATGTAGGTTGAAACAATTATTTCAAAAGAGAGTCCATTAGGGTCCAAAACAGTGCCCATGGCATGCCTCGAGCTATAGAGCTACAGAAACCACCTGTCCTATATGAAYGGCTAGGGGAAAAACAAGGTAAGGATAAGCCGGGCAGTCTGGAGGTTCGCTCAGCCCCATAGCCTTCGCCCCCAGCCAGAGATTGACAATGTTGGGAGTCCCCTCCTGCATATCAAGAGAAGGCAAGCCCGCAGAGGTAAGGAGGGGGCTCTGCTAGGTCAGGGGAAGCTGTCTAATTACAGCAAAGGAAGCAGAGCTGCTCGTTAATCAAATAAGGGCTAACGAGCCAAGGCACCATAGGAGAGTCTGCCTCTCCTTTGCGGAATGAAAGTTGTCTTTCTCCTCTTTCCCTCTCCTCTCACTTGGATGTTCAAACATTTAAACAGGCTAATGAGCCAATTTAGCGGCAAACTTTAAAATGGTCTTTCTTTTTCTCTGTTTCCTCATCCTCTTTTTTTCTGTTCTCTTTCAGTTCTGTCACGTCTCTCCTCATCTTTCATGTTCTCCCATTCTCTAAACCTGCATCATTCTCCACACCACCTCTAGTATAAATACGACTGGATAAATGTTACTTTCTCAATATAATTGGCAACCTAATCCACTCCAGCTAGTGAGCCTAAACTCCTGCATTGCTCAAAGGATCTGTCTTGAAAATGACTAGTCTTATTTGACTAGCTTCCACTGAGATTGATTGTATGTCTCATACTTTGTCTTTCACAAAACATATAACGTAAATAGCATGGTTGTGACTTACTATAGATTTAGTACCAGTTCATTTCTCATAAAAAGCAAGCGTTTGCACGTGCTGTACATGGAGATAAGCATTATGGACCTTATTAATTATAATGAGTGACTGAGTATGGCAATAGACCCTACATAATGTTCCTTTTAGTCTACACATCAGGCAAACGTGAACCTAATTAGTAGTTGCTGGTTACACAAATAGCAGGTGCATGTGGCACAATGTGGGTATCAATTAAAATGACGTATGAACCTGGCACAGTCTAATTACGACCTGGCCATGTATTTCATAACATGCATCAAACCACAGAGGATATAATCCTGTTCACCTGACCTGTAGTTTCTGATGCTAAAATGCCAATCGCACTATATGCCGATGGAAGTCACGTGTGTTTATTATCACAGCTGTGTACATACCGCCACAAGCAAACATCAAGGTGGCACTCAGCGAACTGCACAAGAACATTAGCCAGCAAGAATCCTATCACCTTGAAGTAGTCTTTATTGTCGCGGGAGATATTAACAAAGCAAATTTAAATCAAATTAATCAAATATGCTACAATAGCTGTCAACCACCTCTCTTGTGTTGCTCCTCCTCCTTACAGAGAACAGGCAACGTGGGTCTCAGGGAAATTCGTAATATTCTTTATGTAAATCTGTGACATTCCATTTACTACATGTTACTTTACTTTCGGTTACATTATGAATCAAATAGCTTTTGTAAAATATCATATGAATTAGAGGACGTAGTGTATCTACGTCTTACCAGGTCGTACAATAGCAAACGAATCATTAAGCTGTTAAGATGGCACCGAAGAGGACAGCTGACGTTTTACATGCCCGTAACCAATTGTGATATTTTGTTTGTTTTTTGTAACTTATTTTTTTACTTATTTTGTACATAATGTTGCTGCTACCATCTCTTATGACCGAAAATAACTTCTGGACATCAGAACTGGGATTACCCACCTCGAACTGGAAGAAGCTTTTTCCTTTAACGAGTCCTTTAACGAGTCCGACGAGAAAGATATACTGCTCTCCCGGGAACAGGCCCATATCCCCATCATTTGCTTGAAGACAAGACYGAGGAAAAGAGGATGCAGACCAGGCTGCCGTTTTAGAATCTGTCGGCAAGCGAGTAAACTCCCACTGCCATCAATTCTACTTGCTAACATGCAATCATTGGAAAATAAAATTAATGATCTATGATTACGATTATCCTACCAACGGGACATTAAGAACTGTAATATCTTATGTTTAACCGAGTCGTGGCTGAATGACGACACAGATAATATAGAGCTGGAGGGATTTTCAATGCACCGGCAGAACAGAGAAGTTACGTCTAGTAAGAAGAGGGGTGGGGATGTGTGTCTTTTTGTCAATAACAGCTGGTGCGTGATGTCTAATATTAAAGAAGTCTCGAGGTATTGCTCGCCTGAGGTAGAGTACCTTATGATAAGCTGTAGACCACGCTATCTACCAAGAGAGTTCTCATCTATATTATTTGTAGCCATCTATTTACCACCACAGACCGATGCTGTCACTAAGACCGGACTCAACCAACTATAAGACCATAAGCAAACAAGAAAATGGTCACCCAGATGTGGCGCTCCTAGTGGCTGGGGACATTAATGCAGGCAAACTTAAATTAGTTTTACCAAATTTTTACCAGCATGTTAAATGTGCAACCAGAGGGAAAAAAACCTCAAGACCACCTTTACTCCACACACAGAGACACATACAAAGCTCTCCTCCACCCTCCATTTGGCAAATCTGACCATAATTCTGTCCTCCTGATTCCTGCTTAAAAGCAAAAACTAAAGCAGGAAGTACCAGTGACTCGTTCAATATGGAAGGGGTCAGATGACGCAGATGCTACGCTACAGGACTGCTTTGCTAGCACAGACTGGAATATGTTCCGGGATTCATCCAACGGCATTGAGGTGTATACCACCCCAGCCATCGGCTTCATCAATAAGTGCGTTGAGGACATCGTCCCCACAGTGACTGTACGTACATATCCCAACCAGAAGCCATGGATTACAGGCAACATCCGCATCGAGCTAAAGGCTAGAGCTGCCAATTTCAAGGATCGGGACACTAATCCGGACACCTATAAGAAATCCCATTATGCCCTCAGACGAACCATCAAACAAGCAAAGCGTCAATACAGGATCAAGATTGAATCGTACAACYCCGGCTCTAACGCTTTTCGAATGTGGSAGGGCTTCAAAACTATTACAGACTACAAAGGGAAACCCAGACGCGAGCTGCCCTTTGACGCAAGCCTACCAGACGAGCCAAATGCCTTTTATGCTCGTAACAAGGCAAGCAACAATGAAGCATGCACGGGAGCACCAGCTGTTCTGGATGACTGTGTGATAACGCTCTCGGTAGCCGATGTGAGCAAGACCTTTAAACAGGTCAACATTCACAAAGCCGCGGGGCCAAATGGATTACCAGGACATGTACTCAAAGCATGTGCGGACCAACTGGCAAGTGTTTTCACTGACATTTTCAACCTCTCCCTAACTGAGTCTGTAATACCTGCATGTTTCAAGCAGACCACCATAGTCCCTGTGTCCAAGGAAGCGAAGGTAACCTGCCTAAATGATTTCCGCCCCGTAGCACTCACGTCATTAGCCATGAAGTGCTTTGAAAGGATGGGCATGGCTCACATCAAAAGCATCCTCCCGGCAACCCTAGACCCACTCCAATTTGCATACCGCCCCACAGATCCACGGATGACGCAATTTCAATCGCACTCCACACTGCCCTTTCCCACATGGACAAAAGGAACACCTATGTGAGAATGCTGTTCATTTACTACAGCTCAGCATTCAACACCATAGTGCCCACGAAGCTCATCACTAAGCTAAGGACCCTGGGACTAAACACCTTCCTCTGCAACTAGATCCTGGACTTCCTGACGGGCTGCCCCCAGGTGGTAAGGGTCGGCAACAACATATCTGCCACGCTGATCCTCAACACTGGGGCCCCTCAGAGGTGTGTACTTAGTCTGTACTCCCTGTTCACCCATGACTGTGTGGCCAATTACGACTCCAACGCCATCATTAAGTTTGCAGACAACACAACAGTGGTAGGCCTGATCACCGACAACGTTGAGACAGCCTATAGGGAGGAGGTCAGAGAACTGGCAGTGTGATGCCAGGACAACAACCTCTCCCTCAATGTAGGCAAGACAAAGGAGTTGATTGTGGACTACAGGAAAAGGCGGGCCGAACCGGCCCCTATTAACATCAACGGGGCTGTAGTGGAGTGGGTCGAGAGTTTCAAGTTCCTTGGTGTCCACATCACCAACGATCTATCATGGTCCAAACACACCAAGACAGTCATGAAGAGGGCACAACAAAACCTTTTCCCAATCAGGAGACTGAAAAGATTTGGCATGTGTCCCCAGATCCTCAAAAGGTTCTACAGCTACACCATCAACAGCGTCCTGACCGGTTGCATCACCGCCTGGTATGGCAACTGCTCGGCATCTGACCGCAAGGCACTACAGAGGGTAGTGCGTACGACCCATTACATCACTGTGGCCAAGCTTCCTGCAATCCAGGACCTATATAGTAGGCGGTGACAGAGGAAAGCCCATAAAATTTCAGAGACTCCAGTCACCCAAGTCATAGACAGTTTTCTCTGCTACCGCACGGCAAGCAGTACCGGAGCGCCAAGTCTAGGACCAAAAGGCTCCTTAACAGCTTCTACCCCCAAGCCATAAGACTGCTGAACAACTAATCAAATGGCCACCGGACTATTTACATTGACCCCCAACCCCCCACCTCCATTTGTTTTGTACACTGCAGCAACTCGCTGTTTATTATGTATGCATAGTCACTTCACCCCTACCTACATGTACAAATTACCTGGTTGCTTGTTGCATCATAACAGCAAAGGAGAATTACAGGGAGAATTTACATTGGTGGTTAGGTGAAGTTAACAARGAAGGTTAGGTTACTTTACGTGAAKGGTTAGGAGAACTAAAATTACAAAGGTTAGGAGAATTTACTTAGTATGTTGAATTGGGTTAAGTTTAGAAAAAGGGTTAGGGGAAGGTTTAGCTAAAATGCTACAGTTGTCCCCGACGCAACTCGAACACGCAACCTTTGGATTACGCCTACCCATACTCCCAGACCAACCTCCCTAGTTTCATTTCTATCTAAAGTAACTAGACCATTAGAAGGTATACGTCTTGGAGGTGCATAGAAAAACGTAAAGTATGTTTCGTATGGCTCTGAGGCCAGGCTGGAACAGAACAAACTGTAGACTAATAAGCAGCAGCTCAACTCTCCTCTCAGAGAAAAACTATCTTATGACTCCTCTCCTCCGTGTCACACTGTCTCCCTGGACGAAGGCGAGCGTTCTCCAATCAATCTCGTTACCGTGGAATAGCGCATCGAAACCTTTCCGCTCCACAGAAAATGCCTTCCATCAAGACTAATTGGAGCTCCAGTGAGAAGCGTAACCAGTTGAAGGGCGAGCGTCAGCGTGTTTTTTCTTCTTATAGAGATGTAAATCCATTATTGGTGCTTTATTTGACAGCCGTGGAATGGAGGAGTTATTTATTAGTGGGGAAAACGACTTTTCAAAGACAAACAAAAGGACATCATGTGATACTGTGGTATGCACCGTGAGATCACACAGGCTCACGTCAAGACAATTTGACATTCTTAGCAGTAAATACTACTTTCTACAGTAAAAAAGCCCCCCCACACCTACAGTATCCATGCACATTGAATCGCTTCAGCAGAGTATGGTTGTCCACTGATGCAAAGAGCTAGGCTTGGTTAGCAGTCACTTGAGACCCACTCAGCAGGCTAACCTCAAGGCAGTTAAAGGGTTCTATCAATGGACCGCACCCTGTATGTTATTCTGATGAATGTTGGAATACACCACTGTTTTATAGTCCCCTCACAATCCTATAAGGTCAGAATCCTACAGAATCATGTAACATCCATCCGTTATTCATCACAAAGAATTGAATGAGCTGCTCTTCAGCTGTAATAGAAACCAGTCTTGTGATATCGCTTTCATAGAAACCTGACTAAAGAGGGAAGCAAAGAAGCATTTTACCTGAGCTCTATCTATAAAATAGTTGAAGAAAGGAGCTTGGGGGATAGGTTCTGGGTATTCTATTAACCCCTGATACTGCACTCTTCTTTTTCTCCTCCATTCCTCCACTCCCTCTCTCTCTATCCCTATCTCTCATGCCTGTGCTCCATGGTGGAACTGTCAGGCAGACTAATGGCCAGCCCTGAGCCCCATCTTGAACCCAGCAGGATTTATTTACCCTCCACGGTTCATCCATTCACCAATGAATCAATATACTAATATCAGGATGAAGAAACAAATACTTTGGCTAACGATGGTGAGTTAATGAAATGCTATAGAAACATCTGTCTGAAACAGCCTTCCAGAATCTTTCAGGGAACAATGTGGATGTGTTTCATCTCCTAATCCTGTCTCTGTAGTCTGGTTACAAGACAGCTAAGTTAGTGGTTTCCCACTATAAATGTGATCTCATCTAACGGGGGCGGTTGAAGACAGATGGCTAACATTTTGCTGTTGTTCCCAAATGAGTCATTTTCTGCATCTTTACTTCTACAGCATATTTATATTGTGATACAAAAATTCCCTTTACACACATCCATGCCCACAGCCACACCAACCTACCACACGTACACACACACTTACACACAAGCAAGCACACATGCACATACATACAGTACATACCTGCACAAACAAACATACACAGGTTGGTTGATCGGTCAATCGCTTGTATCAGACATGGTTATTTATATGGTAATGCCTYGTGACCCCTTTCCTCCCTCTTACTTTCACCTTCCTCTCCTTTCCACGCTCTGTCCAGGTAGACTAACACTTGAGCATCTACAGGGGGATCCAGAAAATGCTATTTAAATGGATTGGCCATTATATGGGAGCTGCATGGGGTTATCTGTGAGAATGCAATCCGACCCTATCTACCGCTACCGTTCCTCCGTTCTCCCGTCTCCAGGAATTCATTTCCTCTCACCTCAAAGCAAGTCACTCCACCAGGAAAATTATACTCCACAACCATTTACATGGAAATCACTTTCCCTAACTGAGATGTGTGTGCAGCCCCTCTTCTATGTGAGAATCTGACACAAGAGAAAACTAACAGATGATGTAAACACCTGCTGGAAAAAGAAAGAAAGCAATAGCTAAAATAAAGGAAAATAACCACTGTTGTGTCATCAGCAAACTAATTGATGGTGTTGGAGTCGTTCCTGGCCGTGCGGTCATGAGTGAACAGGGAGTACAGGAGGGGGCTGAGCACGCAGCCCTGAGGGGACCCCGTTTTGAGGATCAGCGTGGCAGATGTGTTGTTACCTACCCTTACCATCTGGGAGCGGCCCGTCAGGAAGTCCAGGATCCAGTTGCAGAGGGAGGTGTTTAGTCCCACGGTCCTTAGCTTGGTGATGAGCTTTGGGGGCACTATGTTGTTGAACGCTGAGCTGTAGAAAATTAACAGCATTCTCACATAGGTGTTCCTTTTGTCCATGTGGGAAAGGGCAGTGTGGAGTGCAATAGAGATTGCATCATCTGTGGATCTGTTGCTGTGGTATGCAAATTGGAGTGGGTCTAGGGTTTCTGGGATAATGGTGTTGATGTGAGCCATGACCAGCCTTTCAAAGCATTTCATGGCTAATGACGTGAGTGCTACGGGTTGGTAGTCATTTAGGCAGGTTACCTTAGTGTTCTTGGGCACAGGGACTATGGTGGTCTGCTTGAAACAGACTCAGACAGGGAGAGGTTGAAAATGTCAATGAAGACACTTGCCAGTTGGTCAGCGCATGCTCGGAGTACARGTCCTGATAATCCATTTGGCCCTGCGGCCTTGTGAATGTWGACCTGTTTGAAGGTCTTACTCACATCAGCTGCAGAGAGCGTGATCACACAGTCGTCCGGAGCTGCTGATGCTCTCATGCATGTTTCAGTGTTATTTCCCCCGAAGCGATCATAGAAGTTATTTAGCTCATCTGGTAGGCTCGTGTCACTGGGCAGCTTTCGGCTGTGCTTCCCTTTGTAGTCTGTAATAGTTTGCAAGCCCTGCCACATCCAACGAGCGTCGGAGCCAGTGTAGTACGATTCCATCATAGTCCTGTATTGACGCTTTGCCTGTTTGATGGTTCGTTGGAGGGCATAGCGGGATTTCTTATAAGCTTCCGGGTTAGAGTCCCGCTCCTTGAAAGCGGCAGCTCTACCCTTTAGCTCAGTGTGAATGTTGCCTGTAATCCTTGGCTTCTGGTTGGGGTATACGTACGGTCACTGTGGGGACGACGTCCTCGATGCACTTATTGATATAGCCAGTGACTGATGTGCTGTACTCCTCAATGCCATCGGAGGAATCCCAGAACATTTTCCAGTCTGTGCTAGCAAAGCAGTCCTGTAGTTTAGCATCTGCTTCATCTCACCACTTTTTTTTAGACCGAGTCACTGGTGCTTCCTGCTTTAATTTTAGCTTGTAAGCAGGAATCGGGAGGATAGAATTATGGTCAGATTTGCCAAATGGAGGGCAAGGGAGAGCTTTGTACGCGTCTCTGTGTGTGGAGTAAAGGTGGTCAAGAATTTTTTTCCATCTGGTTGCACATTTAACATGCTGAGAGAAATTTGATAAAACTGATTTAAGTTTCCCTGCATTAAATTCCCCAGCCACTAGTAGCGCCGCCTCTGGATGAGRGTTTTCCTGTTTGCTTATGGTAATATAAAGCTCATTGAGCGCAGTTTTTTAGTGCCAGTATCGGTCTGTGGTGGTATGTAGACAGCTCCGACAAATACAGATGAAAAACTTTAGGTAGATAGTGTGGTCAACAGCTTGTCATGAGATACTCTACCTCAGGCGAGCAAAACCTCAAGACTTCCTTAGATATCGTGCACCAGCTGTTGTTTATAAATATGCATAGGCCCCCGCCCCGTGTCTTACCAGAGGCTGCTGTTCTGTCCTCCCAATGGAGTGTATAACCCGCCAATTGTATGTTCTTAATGTCATCGTTCAGCCACGACTCGGTGAAACATAAGATATTACCGTTTTTAATGTCTTGTTGGTAGGATACGTGCTTTCAGCTTGTCCCATTAATTTTCCAGTGATTGAACATTAGCTAGCAGGATGGAAGGCAAGGGTAGATTAGCTATTTATCGCCCCATCCTCACAAGGCACCCTGATCTTTTCCCACGAAATCTTAGTTTCCTTCTCCAGCGAATCACGGGGATCTGGGCCTGGTTGAGTGTCTGTACTAGTATATTCCTCCCGTCTGACTTATTGAAGAAGAACTCTTCGTCCAGTTTGAGGTGAGCAATGGCAGTTCTGATGTCCAGAAGCTATTTCCGGTCATAAGAGATGGTAGCAGCAACATTATGTATAAAACAGATACATTATGTCACGAACAACGCGAAAAAACAAACAAAATAGCATGATTGGTTGAGAGCCGATAAGACGGCAGCCCTCCCCTCCGGCGCCATCATAATACTGTTCAGAGGAGACTGCATGAATCAGGCCTTCATGGTCAAATTGCTGATAAGAAACCACTACTAAAGGACACCAATAATAAGAAGAGACTTGCTTGGGCCAAGAAACATGAGCAATGGACATTAGACTGGTGGAAATCTGTCCTTTGGTCTGATGAGTCCAGATTTGCGATTTTTGGTTCCAACCGCCATGTCTTTGTGAGATGCAGAGTAGGTGAATAGATTATCTCCGCATGCGTGGTTCCCATTGTGAAGCATGGAGGAGGTGTGATGGTGTTGGGGTGCTTCGCTGGTGACACTGTCAGTGATTTATTTAGAATTCAAGGCACACTTAACAAGCATGGCTACCACAGTATTCTGCAGCAATACAACATCCCTTCTGGTTTGCGCTTAGTGGGACTATCATTTGTTTTTCAACAGGACAATGACCCAAAACACACCTCCAGGCTGCTCTAGTCGGCTGGCCCTCGCTACATATTTGTCGCCAGACCCACTGGCTCCAGGTCATCTATAAGTCCATGCTAGGTAAAGCGTCGCCTTATCTCAGTTCACTGGTCACGATAACAACACCCACCCGTAGCACGCACTCCAGCAGGTATATCTCACTGATCATCCCCAAAGCCAACACCTCATTTGGCCGCCTTTCCTTCCAGTTCTCTGCTGCCTGTGACTGGAACGAATTGCAAAAATCGCTGAAGTTGGAGACTTTTATTTCCCTCACCAACTTTAAACATCCGCTATCTGAGCAGCTAACCGATCGCTGCAGCTGTACATAGTCTACCTACCTACCTCATCCCCATACTGTTTTTATTTATTTACTTTTCTGCTCTTTTGCACACGATCATCTGATGATTTATCACTCCAGTGTTAATCTGCTAAATTGTAATTATTCGCTCCTATGGCCTATTTATTGCCTACCTCCTCATGCATTTTGCACACAATGTATATAGACWKATTTTRRCCCCCTACTGTGTTATTGACTTGTTTATTGTTTACTCCATGTGTAACTCTGTGTTGTTGTCTGTTCATACTGCTATGCTTTATCTTGGCCAGGTCGCAGTTGTAAATGAGAACCTGTTCTCAACTAGCCTACCTGGTTAAATAAAGGTAAAATAAAAAAATAAAAAAAAGTAAGGGCTATTTGACCAAGGAGAGTGATGGAGTGCTGCATCAGATGACCTGGCCTCCACAATCACCTGACCTCAACCCAATTGAGATGGTTTGGGATGAGTTGGACCGCAGAGTGAAGGAAAAGCAGCCAACAAGTGCTCAGCATATGTGGGAACTCCTTCAAGACTGTTGGAAAAGCATTCCTCATGAAGCTGGTTGAGAGAATGCCAAGAGTGTGCAAAGCTGTCATCAAGGCATAGGGTTGCTACCTTGAAGATTTGTTGATTTGTTGAACACTTTTTTGGTTACTACATGATTCCATATGTGTTAATACTTTTTTTATTTTTTATTTTTATTTTTTTACTTGCTATATTGTATTTACTTCGCCACCATGGCCTTTTTATATTTGTATTTATTTATATATATATTTTGTTTGCCTTCACCTCCCTTATCTCACCTCACTTGCTCACATTGTATATAGACTTATTTTTCACTGTATTATTGACTGTATGTTTGTTTTACTCCATGTGTAACTATGTGTTGTTGTATGTGTCGAACTGCTTTGCTTTATCTTGGCCAGGTCGCAATTGTAAATGCAATTGTAAAATTGTAAGAACGTGTTCTCAATTTGCCTACCTGGTTAAATAAAGGTGAAATAAAATTTTAAAAAATACATAGTTTTGATGTCTTCACTATTATTCTACAATGTAGAAAATAGTCTAAATAAAGAAAAACCCTTGAATGAGTAGATGTGTCCAAACTTTTGACTGGTACTGTATGCTTGGTCTCTAACAATGCAGCTCTGAGCTAAGATTAACGCAATAATTTAATMCTAGGACATTGATCACAAGATATTAGCTCTTTGTCTCTGAGCCTCTTTATAATTGCATAACGGTTATCTTAGACACATGTAACCTATAGTCTTCTGAGTGGTGATGCAAGGCTTGCTACCTTCGCAAGACCCATCGGATACGCCTATGAGCCTACACGTTCATAATAATAATGGAGTCAGATTGATGAATGTAGTTTATTATTATATTTAACATCATTTCTACACAATTACATAATGGTGATTCATTCTACCTGTTTTGCCGCACGGGAACTTTATTATTTTCTTTGAATGTTCCATTCTCCAACCATTAACTAACAATTCTTTCTGAAACAAACTTCTTTAAGTTGGCGACTGTAATCGATGTATTGCAAGCCGAGCACGGTCACTGAGATCCTTTTTTCTCTTTGGCACAAGCCTACTGTAAATTGTTGTATTTGGACTATTATTTCTGCTCTGGGGTGAGTAAACTATTTGAATTTGCTTGTGGAAAGTTTATTTACTGTGGCCTGCTCACCCTAGATACTGTCAACAGGCCATTGATAGCTTTGGAGAAATAAAGATCAGAAGTGTAACTTTTTCCTATTTGAATTTGTGAAGCCTTCCTTATTTTCAATATGGACAGCGAGCTAAACGATAATGTTAAGCCAATAGGTTAGGGCGCACAGCTGCGTTTTTGGAGACATGGGCAGTCCTTAGTCTCTCACTGAGCATAAAACATGTTGGTAACATGTAAAAACTCTAGTGACAATAATGATATGATCCTCAGCTGGTTTTACAACAAAGGAATCAATTGTAATGATAAAGATGTCACAAACCTGTTTTGGCTATTGGACATCTGCAGAGACCAAGACAGTGGCTCTCTCAATCAGTATGGCCTTAGAAAAACCCTGTTTCGATTTTGATGCTCTATTGCAGGGTACTCAACTACTATTTGAGAAGGTTTAGTGACACAAATGTCCTAGGTAGCAAAGGTCTGGATGGATATGGTCTTTTATCGGTGTAATGTAATAACTGTTGCCTTGTCACTCATTTGCTCTGATAGGAAAGCTTTGATTTCCTCCTGAATGGCCCAAAAGTGTTTCAAAACTCTGCCTTTGCTGAGCCATCTAACATGGTTGTGCAGTAGTAAGTCATCACAGCTGGCATTGGCCTCTGTCAGGAAGCCTCGTAACAGGCGTTGTTGTAGGGATGATGTTGCTCTCAAAACATGGCTGAAAAAGACTGGCACACAGGACAGATTGATGGATGATGCAGTGGTATAAGTGGTCAAGTCAGAGTGGTCTTCTTTGCAACCAGTCCCCTCCATCTTCCTATCATGGCTGGAGCTCCATCTGTGCTGATGGAGATCACTGACTTCAGATCTATCCCCCTTTTTGTCAGCATCCCTTTGATGGTCTCATGGATAATCTCTCCCCTTGTGTGTGCTTTGTTAAACCCAACAGCTCCTCACATAATTCCTGACAAACACCAGAAGCTGGGCAATATCAGTGTTATGTGTTGATTCATCCACAGCTAATGAAATGCATGTTGCATTCTGAATGGCATCAAGTTGTGAAGTCAACTAATATTCAGCTATTACTGTATTTCAGTTCTCCTCATTGKTGTGGAATCTGACAGTGGGAATAGACCTGGTTGTGGTTTTTGCTGATCGGTCAAGAGTAAAAGGTCCTGCCACCAAAGCTGCTCAAACCAATTTTTTTACTTGCAAATCTCTTTCTACAACCGTAAAAAACTTTATGCAAGTTAAAGTATCTCTTGGTAACATGACAACAGTGAGAGAACTCCGAGCGTACACAGCTACAAAATCTGCAAGTGCATTTGTTATTCACAGCAGAGTATTCATAGTCGTAAATTGACTTAAATGAAATAATTTATGCTTGCAAATCTTATTAAGTGTATTCAAARGTCAAGTTACAAGTTTGCGACCGTTTTTACACATCGTGATACACATCATGATATAAACTTGCGAAATGAAATGACGCATTTGTGAATCGTACTTGCAATCACAAATCTCAATGTGCGGCCTCGAAATTCTAAATACAAACTCACAGGTTGCTGTCATCATTATTATCACATATGTTTATTGCTGAACCGTATGACTGTAACAGGTACATACATAAACTTTTGCAAGGTAAATCATCTTTATTGCCACCGGACTACACACTGGGTGACGGGTTTTAAAAAGCAGTATGTGGCTCCTGTTCAAATCTTCGAATCAAATATAAAAGAATTGCCAATGACGTGGAAAGAGTTGGCTGTTTAGTGAGAGAAAAAGCTCATTCTAGAGTTAGAACGAAAAGATATGCCGTGGCTGTCTCAACCCCCAGAAGTACCAAGAGTGTCTGTTCAGGAAAACCCAGAGAGTCCGGCGAGATGAGGCATATTCAATGACTCAGCCACAGCGACAGATGACCAGATATATGCCACATTCACGTGCTAGTCGGAACTAGGAAACTGAGAACTGTTAGACTTGCTAACTGGTTGTAGCTAATCATGTGCCTCGTTCAACAAATTAGCATGTCGGAAATGTCAGAGTTTCCTAATTCCAAATAGTATGTGAACATGAATAGGCCTCGTCTCGCCAGACTCTCGGCATTAGGAATTCAGCTGCTACAAGCAGCTGCTCTCATGCATCATCGGCTTTAAGTGACAAGAACAAAAGTAATCTCTGCATAGTTAAAGCTATGTTCGTTGTCCGTAGCGTATGCCTGCCCATTACATAACCCCACCGCCACCGTGGGGCATTCTGTTCACAATGTAGACATCAGCAAACAACGCCATATACGCTGTCTGCCATCTGCCRGGTACAGTTGAAACTGGGATTCATCCATAAAGAGCACACTTCTCCAGTGTGCCAGAGGCCATTAAAGTTGAGCATTTTCCCCACTGAAGTTGGTTACGACACCTAACTGCAGTCAGGTCAAGACCCTGGTGAGGACGAACATGCAAATGAGCTTCCCTGAGAAAGTTTCTGAAGAAATTTGGTTGTGCAAACCCAGTTTCATCAGCTGTCCGGGTGGCTGGTTTCAGACAATCCCACAGGTAAAGAAGTCAGTTGTAGAGGTCCTGGGCTGGCGTAGTTACACGTGGTCTGCAGTTGTGAGGCCGGCTGGACATACTGCCAAATTCTAAAACATTATAGGCGGTTTATGGTGGAGAAACGAACATTCAATTCTCTGGCAACAGCTCTGGTGGACATTCCTGCAGTCAGCATGCCAATTGCACGCTCCCTCAAAACTTGAGACATCTGTGGCATTGTGTTGTGTGACAAAACAGCACATTTCAGAGTGGCCTTTTGTCCCCCACACAAGGTGCCCCTGTGTAATGATCATGCCGTTTAAGCAGCTTCTTGATATGCCACACCTGTCAGGTGGATAGATTATTATGGCAAAGGAGAAATGCTCATTAACAGGGATGTAAACTATTGCTGTGCACAACATTTGAGAGAATTAAGTATTTTGTGTGTATGTACATTTTGGATCTTTTATTTCAGCTCATGAACCCTGGAACCAACACTTTCCATGTTGTAATGGAGACGCAGGGAGTCAGGTGCAGTTAGTGAGTTTAACAATAATAAACATGGAGTGATACGAAACAAGAGAAGCATCTAGACATGAACAGAACCAATACTGCCTGATATGTGAGGCTACAGAGCGCTAGATAAAGGGGGAAGGACCCGACGCACAGCTCCAGGACGATGCCGGCCAGGGGGAAGGCCTCGTGAGCGAGGAACGGTTCCCACAGTGAGGTTAAGTGGTGCTGTGATGTGTGATAGTGCCGGATCCCAATGGTCATTTATCCAAGGCTTGAACCAGAAAAGGAGAGGAGAGCGGGTACGCAGTGATGTTCAGGGAGGAGGCGAGGGCCTGGTAAATTCCCTGTGGCACCGGAGTCCACTAGAGCCGTAGAGAAAACGCCTGGGGGACAGCCAACCAMTGAAATGGACCCAAGGTAGGGTTTGGTGGGAAACGATGAGGAAGGACTACTCATGCCTACCCTGGAAGACGGATGATCACGGTGACGTCCCTCTGCCCCTCCTGGCCGCAATAGGGACACAGCCCCAGCTGTCTTTGGCGATGTCGCTCTGCAGCGGAGGTGTGTGTGAGCCCTATCTCAATAGGTTCAGGCTCTGCCTCAGGACGGCAAAAGGAGGAGGGTGAGGGGCAAGGGGGGGGCACCGGCGCTCACAAAGGAGGTTGTCCAGGCGGATGGCCTTTAGCGATGAGTGCAATCAGGGAAAGGTTGTCACCCCGGCAGGCCAATTCAATCTGGATCACCTCGAGCTGTCCTCTTAGGAATAGGGTGCGGTGCACTGCCTCATTCCAGCCGCTGGAGGCTGCCACAGTCTGGAAGGTGAGGGCATACTCTGCAGAGGTCTGGGTACCCTGCCGGAGTTGGAGTAGTCGCCCACCTCCGGGGCTGCCCTCGGATGGATGGTCTAAGACCGCCCAGAACAGAGCCATGAACTCCTTGCAGAAACCCAGCTCTTCCTCTCCTCCAGACGGCCATAGCCACTCCAACGTCCGCCAGATCAGCATGGAAATGACCGTGGCAATCTTGGACCTCTCAGTGGTGGGGGCTCCCATCTGAGGGCAAAATAGAGTCTCGTCATACTTGTCCGGGAGGAACAGAGACCTGGGCAGACTGCTGTCGATGACCTGGGCGGACTGCTGTATAGGATGGGGGACTGGCTCGCTGGGACGACTCATGGTAGAAGGCCCTCTGCTATTTGAAGGTGAATCCTTTTGCATGGCGTCAAGCATGCGGAGGACCTCATCCAGTTGCGCCAGCTGATCATGGTGTTGGCAGAGTAGGTGTCCGTCATCGATCGTCTGGGCGATGTCTTTGTCTTCTGCGTCCATATTTTGTGCTGATACCAAGTTGTGCTGCGTCCATATTTTGAGGCAGTATTCTGTAATGGAGTCAGGAAGAAGGTGCAGTTAGTGAGTTTAATCATAACAAGAGAAGCTTCAAGACATTAAAACAGAACCCATACTGCCTGATGAGTGAGGCTACAGAGTGCTAGATAAAGGGGAAGTGATCAGGGTGGTGATCAAGTCCAGGTGTGAATGGTGACGGGGCGCAGGTGTGCGTAATGATGTGTTGCCAGGACCGGTGGTTAGAAAACCGGCGATGTCGAGTGCCGGAGCAGGAGTGACATGCGTTTATATTTTTGTTCAGTAAAGATTAGAAGACCTAGTCTACTTCATCCTATAATGTAAACTAAATGGGCATTGGATGCAAAACAAATACTGGCATGTGATAAAGGGTAACATAATTATATAAYTGCATATAAAACAGGACTATGCAATGAGTGTACAAAACATTTGGAACACTGAATGACAGACTGACCAGATGAAAGCTATAATCCCTTYTTGATGTCACTTGTTAAATCCACTGCAATCAGTGTATGAAGGGGAGGAGACAGATTAAATAAGTATTTTCAAGCCTTGAGACATGGATTTTGTATGTGAGCCATTCAGAGGGTGAATGGGCAAGACACAATAATTAAGTGCTTTGAATGGGGAATGGTATTAGGTGCCAGATGCACCGGTTTTTACACTCAACAGTTTCCCTTGTGTAGTCAATAATGGTTCACTACCTGAAGGACATCCAGCCAACTTGACAACTGTGGGAAGCATTGTAGAGTCAACATGGAAAGGAAAAGGAAAGTGAGGTACCTAGTCAGTTGTACAACTGAATGCATTCAACTGAAATGTCTTCCGCATTTAACCCACCCCCTCTGAATCAGTGTCCCTGTGGAACGCGCTTGACACCTTGTAGAATCCATCCCCCGAATGATTGAGGCTGTTCTGGGGCAAAACGGGGTGCAACTCCGTTGGAATGTGTTCCTAATGTTTTATACACTGTATATTCAATGAAATGAATACAACATTGTAATATTATTTCTACCTTTCTCTCTCCTTGGATTAGACACATMAACTGCAGTCACCAGATGCCCAAGCCTCAAAACCAGAAACATCAACACTTGTCATTTTCAATAATGTTAACATTTGTATTGGTTTTCCTYTATCTGTGCATGAGTCCTTAAAAACACAGTCAGTACAAAAACAGTAATTTCCAAGTGAGGGACATCAAATCAAATMTATTTATATAGCCCTTCTTACATCAGCTGATATCTCAAAGTGCTGTYCAGAAACSCAGCCTAAAACCCCAAAAAGCAAGCAATGCAGGTGTAGAAGCACGGTGGCTAGGAAAAACTAGCCACCAAAACCTAGGAAGAAACCTAGAGAGGAACCAGGCTATGAAGCGTGGCCAGTCCTCTTCTGGCTGTGCCGGGTGGAGATTATAACAGAACATGGCCAAGATGTTCAAATGTTCATAAATGACCAGCATGGTCAAATAATAATAATCACAGTAGTTGTCGAGGGTGCAACAGGTCAGCACCTCAGGAGTAAATGTCAGTTGGCTTTTCATAGCCGATCATTGAGAGTATCTCTACCGCTCCTGCTGTCTCTAGAGAGCAGGTCTGGGACAGGTAGCACGTCCGGTGAACAGGTCAGGGTTCCATAGCCACAGGCAGAACAGTTGAAACTGGAGCAGCAGCACGGCCAAGTGGACTGTGGACAGCAAGGAGTCATCATGCCAGGTAGTCCTGAGGCATGGTCCTAGGGCTCAGGTCCTCCGAGAGAGAGAAAGAAAGAGAGAAAGAGAATTAGAGAGAGCATACTTAAATTCACACAGGACACCGGATAAGACAGGAGAAATACTCCAGATATAACAGACTGACCCTAGCCCCACGAAACAAACTACTGCATAGATACTGGAGGCTGAGACAAGAGGGGTCAGGAGACACTGTGGCCCCATCCGATGATACTCCCGGACAGGGTCAAACAGGCAGGATATAACCCCACCCACTTTGCCAAAGCACAGCCCCCACACCACTAGAGGAAAGGACATGAACCTCCAGCATTCATGTACATGGGTGAATCTATTTCTATCTAACATTGTGATGTTGCACACTCCTGAATAAAATCCTGGGATATGGTGATTATCCTGGTTGCTGGGAGGTTCCCAACAAGTTATTTACATCTGTAGGYTGTCGGGGTGGGATGTCCTTCAACCTGGAACAAGCAGAGTGTCACGGCCATCTGAAGAAGAGGGAGTGGACCAAAGCGCGTCTCTGGAGGCTCCGGACTGAAGGACTGAAGTGTTCATGCTTTCTTTATTAAAACTGAACACTGAGACAAAATAACAAAAAAATAGAACAACACGAAACAGTTCTGTCTGGTGCAGAGACAAAACAGAAAACAACTACCCACAAAAACCATGTGGGGAAAAGCTACCTAAGTATGGTTCTCAATCAGAGACAACGATAGACAGCTCCCAAATCACACCCTGACCAAACCAAAATAGAGATAAAAAGCTCTCTACGGTCAGGGCGTGACACAGAGACAACAGGGGAGAAATGAACCTCACTACTCCAAATGTCAGTGCTCCTTCAAGTTGCTGAAGCCACAACTAACTAGCTACCTTTATTAATGTGCAATCGTTTTGTTAACAGTATATATATATACACTGCTCAAAAAAATAAAGGGAACACTTAAACAACACAATGTAACTCCAAGTCAATCACACTTCTGTGAAATCAAACTGTCCACTTAGGAAGCAACACTGATTGACAATAAATTTCACATGCTGTTGTGCAAATGGAATAGACAAAAGGTGGAAATTATAGGCAATTAGCAAGACACCCCCAATAAAGGAGTGGTTCTGCAGGTGGTGACCACAGACCACTTCTCAGTTCCTATGCTTCCTGGCTGATGTTTTGGTCACTTTTGAATGCTGGCGGTGCTTTCACTCTAGTGGTAGCATGAAACGGAGTCTACAACCCACACAAGTGGCTCAGGTAGTGCAGCTCATCCAGGATYGCACATCAATGCGAGCTGTGGCAAYAAGGWTTGCTGTGTCTGTCAGRGTAGTGTCCAGAGCATGGAGGCGCTACCAGGAGACAGGCCAGTACATCAGGAGACGTTGAGGAGGCCGTAGGAGGGCAACAACCCAGCAGCAGGACCGCTACCTCCGCCTTTGTGCAAGGAGGAGCACTGCCAGAGCCCTGCAAAATGACCTCCAGCAGGCCACAAATGTGCATCTGGCTTGGTGTGGATTTATAATCAGAGGTGTACAATTCTTGATTGAAACAATAAAATCTTCGGATGATTCATTTGGGTTCTGATAGTAATTCARCTTATTCAGATTCAATAGTTGCAATATCCGCTAATTGATCATTACAGCGAAGCTTGTTATCCAGTAGACGACTGGGTCGATTACCATGGAAGCAATGGTTGAGTCTAACTCGATGGATGGCAAATTCTGCCCTTTGTCTTATCAGAGGGCAGGGTTCTGTCTTGACATTGGAGAGAGCAGTCGCTACATGGTCAGAATTGAGAATGCTCTAAGGTCGTATTTTCTTTTTATAGTTACGGTACATTTTAAGCTGCAGTGAAAGAATGTCCGTTGCCACGCCCCCCAACTCTCTCTCAGCACATTGACAGTCAGTTGCTAATGTAAATTGAAATTTGATGTACATATGTCAATTGAAATCTCGTTGCGGCACCTCTGCAAGCATTAGTATTTTATTAGGATCCCCCATTAGCAACTCCTACTGTAGCAGTGACTCTTCCTGGGGTCCACACAAAACATAAAACATGATATAATACATAACATTAATAGACAAGTACAGCGCAAGGACAGAGCTACATAAATGTATCTGAATAAGCTCTGAGTGTATCAGTAGACGGGGGAGTGGAAGGATGCTGAGACAAGGCTTTTCCAGGGCCTCGCCAAGGTCAGAGCCTTGAGTAGGGAGAGAAAGAGAGAGAGATGATAGAGAGGGAGAGGAAGTGATAGAGAACATAAGGCATAAGGTTGAATAATATCCCCTTCCTCGCTCTACCGTAGCCCTACCCCCAGGCCAATCCCAATCTACCCACTGCTCGTGTGAAATACACCATGTATCCCTCAGTGTTCTCCCGGCTTATCCCTTTAAGCCTCCTCTCCCTCTCAGTCAAGAGTGAGATGGAAGATCCAGCAGCACATCACTGCTTTGTACATCCTGAATGGAAAATACATTCAGCTCATGAATTCCATGGAATCTGTCTGCAAGTGCTGGAATTCTACTCTTCTCTTTCCATTCCCTCACTGATCCCCTTGGGCTGGAGATGGAATCTTTGCCTACCAACTCTTGTGCTWTGTATTTAACCTGGAGGGGAGATTTAATGTATCAGTCAGTGTCACAAACACTGATCGTATCCATATAGAGCTAATCACAAAGCAAACCAAAAGCTTGTCTGAAGGCCTACAGCCTTCTGTGAATTGTTTAGGGTGTATTTTCACAATATATATTTCAATTTTTTAAATTTCACCTTCATTTAACCGGGTAGGTCAATTAAGAACAAGTTCTCATTTACAACTGCGACCTGGCCAAGATAAAGCAAAGCAGTGCGACAAAAACAACAACACAGAGTTGCACATGGGCTAACAAATGTACAGTCAATAACACAATAGAAAATCTGTACACAGTGTGTGCAAATGAAGTAAGGAGGTAAGGCAATAAATAGGCCAATAGTGGTGACGTAATTACAATTTATCAATTTACACTGGAGGGATATGTGCAGATGAGGATGTGCAAGTAGAAATACGGATGTGCAAAAGAGCAGAAAAAAAAAGAAGAAAAAAAATATGGGGATGAGGTAGGTAGTTGGTTGGATGGGCTATTTTACAGATGGGCTGTGTACAGCTGCAGCGATCGGTAAGCTGCTCTGACAGCCYATGCTTGAAGTTAGTGAGGGAGATATAAGTCTCCAACTTCAGTGATTTTTGCAATTCGTTCCAGTCATTGGCAGCAGAGAACTGGAAGGAAATGTGGCCAAAGGAGGGGTTGGCTTTGGAGATGACCAGTGAAATATATCGTGCTACGGGTGGGTGTTGCTATGGTGACCAGTGAGCTGAGATAAGGCAGAGCTTTACCTAGCAAAGACTTATAGATGACCTGGAGCCAGTGGGTTTGGCGACAAATATGTAGCAGGTCAATCAGTTCTCAAATGAATACATCAGGAGTACAATGAAATGTGAGCATGCAAGCACACACACACACACACACTCAAATGTGTGTGTGCACAAACTCTTGCAGGCGTACAGACCAACACACACACTACGCCACATCTACAGTACGTACTGTAGCTTTGCCAGGAAGAATGCCCCTGTAGAGCCATGGGTCAGTGACTGAGTAGTAAACAGTGGTGTGTGAGTGGAATGAGAATGAGTATGTGAGCCAGTGTGTAGGAGAGCAGTGGTGAATCCCAATCTCATCTCCCCTTTATTCCTCTTCCATCTCTCAATCTCTTTCTGACCTCACCAAATCACATCTCACCTCTCATTCCACAGTAAACCGCAGCATACATGTACCAAATCACACCACAATTCCCATTTCTCCTTTACCCCTCGATTTTCTATCCCTCTATCTTTCTCTGACCTTACTGAATCTAACCTCACCTCACCTCTCATCACAATCTACACCACACTGCCTCTCTCTCCTACCCATCCTCCTCTTCCATTCTCCCCATATCCTCACTGTATCCCTATCCTCCAACCACTCCACCCCCTTTTTGCTTTTTGCCAGTCTACTATCTTATATTAATTAGATTGGAGTAAAGAGAGAAGAGGGACTCCTTTACTCCCTGACTTGGTCTTCCTGCCTCAACCTTCCCTACATAGCGACTTGATCCTCCAACCACAGGCGTAACGCACTTTCTCTGGACCCCCACAAGGTCGGAGTTCGGGCCCCCACCCCCTCCCTCCCTAACAAAAAATAAAAATGTAACGTGTCAGCCAGAACGCCACTCACAAAGTATAAATTACCAATCGCTGTCCATGATGCTGAAATTGTGACATGTCTATGCGGCTGCCTATCGAATCGATGATAGACTTTCTGTGGTGCCAGGACATGTATAGCTTTACTTTAGCTAATGGATAAACGTTTATTGGTAGGCCTATTTGGTCATAATTTTTTCATGTTAAGCCTAAGCTATTGTTACGTCTACTCCCACTCCCCCGCTCGACATCACCAGTCTACTAACTACCGGTTCTGGTAACCCATCATTACGCACACCTGGCAACCTTCATTACGCACACCTGCACCCCATCATGAGGCATACCTGAACTTCATCACTCCCTGATTACTTCCCCTTTATCTAGCACTTCGTTGTATCACCCATCAGGTAGTATTTTTGTCATGTTTAGACGCTACTCTTGTTTTTGTATTCATGTTCAGTCCTATTAAACTCCCATGCTYCCTGACTCTGTTACAGAATACTACCTCATAATGGAAGCAGCAGCCAAACGAGATGACACCCTCTCATTGGACGTACTCATCGCAATGGCCCAGCACCAAAACCTTTTCTTCATCATCCAGACACCCGTACAGAAAGTCATCCTTGGCCTCCCGTGGCTCCAACGCCACGACCCCACCATCTCATGGTCGAGGATGGAGATCACGGCCTGGGCACCCGGATATTGGAAGACCTGCATTCCCTTACTCTGTGGTTACCCTCCAGGCCGACATCCCGGAGGTTTACCAGGATCTCTGGAAGGTTTTCTTCAAGTCCCACGACACCGTTCTCCCTCATCGCTCCTGGGACTGTGCCATCGACCTGCTAACCAACTCTGCACCTCCACGCAGCCGCATCTACCCCCTGTTGGTGGCTGAAACCAAGGCTATGGAGGAATACATCCAGGAGGCTCTCCAAGGTTTCATCCACCTCTCCTACCTCGGCAGGTTTCTTCTTTGTGGCCAAGGACGGGGTCTTCGCCCATGCATTGACTAGAGGTCTCAATGCCATCACAACCAAGTACCGCTACCCCCCRCCCGTTGGTGCTGGCTGCCATTGAACATTGCCGGTCTACTAACCACCGGTCCTGGCAACCATCATTATGCACACCTGTGCCRCATCAMGAGGCACACCTGAACTTCATCACTCCATGATTACTTCCCCTTTATCTGGCACTCGTATCACCCATCAGGTAGTATTCTATCATGTTACTCCTGTTTTTTTTATTCGTGCCATGTTCGTTTCTATTAAACTCACCGACTGCACCTGCTTGCTGACTCCCTGCATCTCCGTTACAGCTATACAGTCACAATGCTGCAATGTTTGGGCTGGTGGCAACATGTAATTACTAGTACAGTTGGCAATTCAAACATTGCAGCTGCACCAGTATATAAGCTACCAATGGACTTGTTTGACTATACAACTGACCTGTGTAGGCTATCAATAGACTGACTTTTGTCTACTGATCCCGACTAAGTCAGTCCACCCTCAACACTAGCTTACTAGGGACTGTTTGTTTAGCTATATACTGTATTTAACTGCTATTTGTAAGAAAATATAACTACACATCAAATAGCCTAACAATTAGGACACATTTGGGAAAAAAAGTGACAATCAGCCAATATTTATTGTTGAGCTCAGTGGGTTTTGTCTGTCTACCAGCTTACACAAATGGGCTGTAATATTCAAGGTAAATGAAATCCAACTTGAGACTCCTGAAGTTGTCCTTTTTTGTGTACAAATGTGTTCACCATGGCCTGTAGGTACAGGTTGTGGGCCTGACTCTTTTCTATACTGAGTATTGCCAAACCAGACATTCTTTCCTGAGACATTGTGCATTATGTCCATTGTGCTGCAAACAATTTAAACTTAATCTTGAATGATGCATGCCAAGCTATTCCAGAGATAAGGGACTGTTGATAATGCAACCACACAATTCAAACGCTGGTTTACCAGTAGGAAGAACAGTTAGCCACTAAAGATGATCATCTGTTTGCATCTTTAAATGTATTGGCTGTCCACTAACCAGACCTGTCTGTCCCCAGAGCTTCCGGTACAGTTAATTTCTTTCCGTAACGTGTTGCAGAACTGCTATATTTGAAGCACCACACCCTTCTGCCCGGTTTCTCTGCTACGGCAAACAAGCTGTTTCTACCATCCCAGTAAGTGTCGCTTCTGCGGAGAGATCATTTTCTAAACTAAAACTCATGAACTACCTAAGAAGCATTAGGCTCTCGGTCTGATATGTGCTTTGAACACCTGAGGAAGCTCCACTAATTGCACTGGTGCCATCGTAGCCTTGACCACAACGTTTGTTCACTGATATCCCCTTATATACTACATGACCAAAAGTATGTGGACACCTGCTCGTCAAACATCTCATTCCAAAATCATGGGCATTAATATGGAGTTGGTCCCCGTTTGCCGCTATAACAGACTCCATTCTTTTGGGAAGGCTTTCCACTAGATGTTGGAACATTGCTGTTGGGAATTGCTTCCACTCAGCCACAAGAGCATTAGTGAGGTCGGTCACTGATTTTGGGCGATTAGGCCTGGCTAGAAGTTGCCGTTCCAATTCATCCCAAAGGTTTTCGATGGGGTTGAGGTCAGGGCTCTGTGCAGGCCAGTTCTTCCACACCGATCTCGACAAACCATTTATGTATGGAGGTGGCTTTGTGRTCGGGGACATTGTCATGCTGAAACAGGAAAGGCCAAACTGTTGCCACAAAGTTGGAAGCACAGACTCGTCTAGAATGTCATTGTATGCTGTTGCGTTAAGATTTCCCTTCACTGGATTTAAGGTGCCTTGCCAGAACCATGAAAAACAGCCCCAGACCATTATTCCTCCTCCACCAAACTTTACAGTTGGCACTGTGCATTCGGTCAGGTTCTCCTGATATCCGCCAAACCCAGATTCATCCATTGGACTGCCAGATGGTGAAGTGTGATTCATCACTCCAGAGAACACATTTCCACTGCTCCAATGTCCAATGGCGGCGAGCTTTACACCACTCCAGCCGACGCTTGGCATTGCGCATGGTGATCTTAAGCTCGTGTGCAGCTGCTCGGCCATGGAAACCCATTTCATCAAGCTCCCAACAAACAGTTCTTATACTGATTCCAGAGGCAGTTTGGAACTCTGTAGTGAGTGTTGCAACCAAGGACAGACCAGTTTTACACACTACGTGCTTCAGCACTCGCCAGTCCCATTCTGTGAGCTTGTTTATTTTTATTTAACTAGGCAAGTCAGTTWAGAACAAATTCTTATTTTCAATGATGGCCTAGGAACAGTGGATTAACTGCCTTGTTCAGTGGCAGAACAACAGATTTCTTTACCTTGTCAACTCAGGGATTCGATTTTGCAACCTTTCAGTTACTAGTCCAACGCTCTAACCACTAGGCTACATGCCACCCCTGTGTGGCCTACCACTTCGTGGCTGAGCCATTGTTGCTCCTAGACGTTTCCACTACACATTAACATCACTTACAGTTGACCAGGCAGCTCTAGCAGGGCAGAAATTTGACAAACTGACTTGTTGGAACAGTGGCATCCTATGACGGTGCCACGTTGAAAGTCACTGAGCTCTTCAGTAAGGCCATTCTACTGCCAATGTTTGTCTATGGAGATTGCATGGRTGTGTGCTCAATTTTATACACCTGTCAGCAACATGTGTGGCTGAAATAGCCGAATTCACTAATTTGAAGGGGTGTCCACATACTTTTGTATATAGAGTGTACTTTTTCAGTCACATTCCTGAAGCCCAAAAAACAAACACATAGCTTCCTTGTACATTATGAATTACTTTTTGGAGGCTTACTATCATAATGATTTATTAAATGTATAGACAATAGACATGATAGGTGCATGGGCCCACAGAGCGTGTGGCTGCGTGGGGAGTCCGTTACGCCAGTGCCTCCAACCTCTCCAAATTCCCTTCTCCCTTATTATCTCTCTCTGTCCGTCCGTTGTCTCATGGCCTCATTCACCAGAGCCTGGGAGAAGTCCAGTCAGCTTTGTTACTGCATCAATTTCACTTTGTGTCCATCCATGCTGCCTGCCAAGCTGGCTGTCGGGCTGTGTCTTGCAGGTGGATGGTTTATTGTGTGCTCGAGCCTTGCCTTGATAGAGTGTCAGGAGACAGAGTGAAACACAGGGCAGGCCAGTTGACGCAGAGGAGTGCCAGCCTCTGCATTATAAACATGGGATGGGGCGCTGCTGATGCCATCGAAATGATAAGCAGTGGTGGAAAAAGTACAGAATTTTCATACTTGAGTAAAAGTGAAAGTCACCCAGTAGAATACTACTTGTGTAAAAGTCTAAAAGTATTTGGTTTTAAATGTACTTAAGTATCAAACATAAAAGTATAAATCATTTAAAATGTTTTATATTAAGTAAACCAGACAACCCGATTTTTATTTTATATTATGGTTTGCCAGGGGCACAGTTCAACACTCAGACAAAATTCACAAACTAAGCATTTGTGTTTAGTGAGTCTGTCAGATCAGAGGCAGTAGGGATGACCAGGGATGTTGTCATGCCCTGACCTTAGAGAGCCTTTTTTATTCCCTGTTTGGTTAGGTCAGGGTGTGAATTGGGTGGGCAAATCTATGTTTCTATTTCTTTGTTGGCCTAGTATGGTTCCCAATCAGAGGCAGCTGTGTATCGTTGTCTCTGKTTGGGGATCATTCTTTAGGCAGCCCTTTTTCCCACTTAGATTGTGGGATCTTGTTTTTGCATAGTTGCTGTCTAGCCCTGCAGAACGTTACGTTCGGTTATGTATTTTGTTSTTTTGTCGGAGTTCAGTATTAAAATCATGAACACTTTCCACGCTGCGCTTTGGTCTCATTCATCTAACGACGGGCGTAACAGATGTTCTCTTGACAAGTGCGTGAATTAGACAATGTTCCTGTACTGCTAAACATTCAAAATGTAAGGAGTACTTTTGGGTGTCAGGGAAAATGTAAGGAGTAAAACGTACATTATATTCTTTAGGAATGTAGTGGAGTAAAAGTTGTCAAAAATATAAATAGWAAAGTAAAATACAGATACCCCAAAAAACGAATTAAGTAGTACTTAAAGGTATTTTTACTTAAGTACTTTACACCACTGATGATAAGCACCCTTCACCCATCGACAGGCACTGCACACTGTTGCCATGGATCATCACTACAAAACCGAACGTAACGTTCTGCAGGGCTAGACAGCAACTATGCAAAAACAAAATCCCACGATCTAAGGTGGGTGTCACGCCCTGACCTTAGAGAGCCTTTTTTATGGCTCTTTTTGGTTTGGTCAGGGTGTGATTTGGGTGGGCATTCTATGTCCTTTATTTCTATGTTTTTGTATTTCTATGTGTTGAGCGGGTATGGTTCTCAATCAGGGACAGCTGRCTATCGTTTAAGGCAACTGCACCGCCCACAACCGCAGYGTTCTCCAGAGGGTGGTGCGGTCTGCACAACGCATCACCGGGGGCAAACTACCTGTCCTCCAGGACACCTACAACACCCGATGTCACAGGAAGACAAAAAAGATCATCAAGGACAATAACCACCCYAACCACTTCCTGCTCACCCCACTTCCATCCAGAAGGCGAGGTCAGTACAGGTGCATCAAAGCTGGGACAGAGAGATAGAAACTGTTTTTCAATCTCAAGGCCATCAGATTGTTAAACAGCCACCACTAGCACAGAGAGWTGGCTGCCTACCTACAGACTTGATATCATTGGCCACTTTAATAAATGGAACACTAGTCACTTTAATAATGCCACTTTAAGAATGCTTACATCTCGCATTACTCATCTCATATATAAACTCAGCAAAAAAAGAAACGTCCCTTTTTCAGGACCCTGTCTTTCAAAGATAATTAGTAAAAATCCAAATAACTTCACAGATCTTCATTGTAAAGGGTTTAAACACTGTTTCCCATGCTTGTTCGATGAACCATAAACAATTAATGAACATGAACCTGTGGAACGGTCATTAAGACACTAACAGCTTACAGATGGTAGGCAATTAAGGTCACAGTTGTGAACTTAGGACACTAAAGAGGCGTTTCTACTGACTCCGAAAACACCAAAAGAAAGATGCACAGGGTCCCTGCTCATCTGCGTGAATGTGCCTTAGGCATGCTGCAAGGAGGCATGTGGACTGCAGATGTGGCCAGGGCAATAAATTGCAATGTCCGTACTGTAAGACACCTCAGACAGCGCTATAGGGAGACAGGACGAACAGCTGATCGTCCTCGCAGTGGCAAACCACGTGTATCAACACCTGCACAAGATCGGTACATCCGAACATCACACCTGTGGGACAGGTACAGGATGGCAACAACAACTGCCCGAGTTACACCAGGAACGCACAATCCCTCCATCAGTGCTCAGACTGTCCGCAATAGGCTGAGAGAGGCTGGACTGAGGGCTTGTAGGCCTATTGTAAGGCAGGTCCTCACCAGACATCACCGGTAACAACGTCGCCTATGGGCACAAACCCACCGTCACTGGACCAGACAGGACTGGCAAAAAGTGCTCTTCACTGATTAGTTGCGGTTTTGTCTCACCAGAGGTGATGGTCGGATTCGCGTTTATCGTCAAAGGAATGAGCGTTACACCGAGGCGTGTACTCTGGAGTGGGATCGATTTGGAGGTGAAGGGTCCGTCATGGTCTGGGGCGGTGTGTCACAGCATCATCGGACTGAGCTTGTTGTCATTGCAGGCAATCTCAACGCTGTGCGTTACAGGGAAGACATCCTCCTCCCTCATGTGGTACGCTTTCTGCAAGCTCATTCCGGCATGACCCTCCAGCATGACAATGTCACCAGCCGTACTGCTCGTTCTATGCGTGATTTCCTGCAAGACAGGAATGTCAGTGTTCTGTCATGGCCAGCGAAGKGCCCGAATCTCAATCCCATTGAGCGCGTCTGGGACCTGTCGGATCGGAGGGTGAGGGCTAGGGCCATTCCCCCCCCAGAAATGTCCGGGAACTTGCAGGTGCCTTGGTGGAGGAGTGAGGTAACATCTCATAGCAAGAACTGGCAAATCTGGTGCAGTCCATGAGGAGGAGATGCACTGCAGTACTTGATGCAGCTGGTGGCCACACCAGATACTGACTGTTACTTTTGATTTTGACCCCCCCCCTTTGATCAGGGACACATTATTCCATTCTGTTAGTCACATGTCTGTGGAACTTGTTCAGTTTATGTCTCAGTTGTTGAATGTTGTTATGTTCATACAAATATTTACACATGTTAAGTTTCCTGAAAATAAACACAGTTGACAGTGAGAGGACGTTTCTTTTTTTGCTGAGTTTATATACCGTGTACTGTATCCTTCACTATCTATTTTTTACTATATATTGTATCTTAGCCGCTCTGTCACTGCTCATCCATATATTTTATACTTATATATTCTCATCCCATTCCTTTACTAGATTGTGTGTATTAGGTTTTGTTGTGGAATTTGTTAGATATTAGGTTTTGTTGTGGAATTGTTAGATATTACCTGTTAGATACTGCTGCACTGTTGGATCAAGAAGCATTTCACTACACTCACAATAACATCTGCTAACCACGTGTACGTGACCAATAACATCTGCTAACCACGTGAATGTGACCAATACATTTGGATTTGATTCATTTTACTGAGTTACAGTTCACATAAGGAAATCAGTCAGTGTCTGGTGTGACCATCATTTGCCTCATGCAGTATGACATCTCCTTCGCATAGATTTGATCAGGCTGTTGATTGTGGCCTGTGGAATGTTGTCCCAATCCTCTTCAATACCTGTGCTAAGTTGCTAGATACTGGCGGGAACTGGATCACCCTGTCATACACGTTGATCCAGAGCATCCCAAACATGCTCAATGTGTGGTGACATGTCTGTGGAGTATGGAACAACTGGGACATTTTCAGCTTCCCGGAATTGTGTACAGATCCTTGCGACATAGGGACGTGCATCATGAATGGTATGACAATGGGCCTCAGGATCTCATCACGGTATCTCCGTGCATTCAAATTGCCATCGACAAAATGCAATTGTGTTCGGTGTCCATTGCTTATGCCTGCCCATACCATAACCCCACCGACACTATGGGGCACTCTGTTTACAATGTTGACATCAGCAAACCACTCACCCACACAARGCCATGCACACTATCTGCCATCTGCCCGGTACTGTTGAAACCGGGATTTATCCATGAAGAGCATACTTCTCCAGCATGCCAGTGGCCATCCGTGGTGAGCATTTGCCCACTGAAGTCGGTCACAACGCCAAACTGCAGTCAGGTCAAGACCCTGGTGAGGACGATGAGATGAGCTTCCCTGAGACAGTTTCTGACAGTTTGTGCAGAAATTCTTCAGTTGTGCAAACCCAGTCTCCTCAGCTGTCCGGGTGGCTGGTCTCAGATGATCCCGCAGGTGAAGAAGCCGGATGTGGTGGTCCTGGGCTGGTTTGGCTACACATGGTCTGCAGTTGTGAGYCCAGTTGGACATACTGCTAAATTCTGTAAAACAACGTTGGAGGCGGCTTATAACTTATAACTTATAAACCTGAGACATCTGTGGCATTGTGATGTGTGAATTTTAGAGTGGCCTTTAATTGTCACAAGCACAACATGCACCTGTGTAATGATCATGCTGTTTAATCAGATTCTTGATATGCCACACCTGTCAGGTGGATGGATTATCTTGACAAAGGAGAAATTCTCACTAACAGGGATGTAAACACATTCYTGTAAAAGATTTGAGAGAAATAKGTTTTTMTGRGTATGGAAAATTTCTGCYATCTTTTATTTCAGCTCGTGAATCATGGGATCAACTCTTTAAAGGTTGCATTTATATTTTTGTTGAGTATAAAAAGCATGAGCTGGCGCACACCCAGAGAAAATTATTTWGTGTGGAGGTGCTGACTAGCAGTGTATAAACTGTAAGCTATAAAAACAAAGAGAGTGTTGGGTAAAACACCAATGTTTCGGCATCACTGTGCCTTCTTCAGGYTAATGTCATGAACGTTTGAACCAGGTTATGTAGACAAACAGTGCAATTAGTGTGTGTCATAATTATTAGGWTGATTAGAATTAATTGAGTGAAACTGTTAAAAGCCAATAGTTTACAGCATATTGAATATATTAGGTTATTGTTATCATTAGCATTAGCATAAGAMTAGCATCAACATACATTATTGTTTCATTTCATTTCACATATATATTTAATTGTTTCCAATGTCATTACATTTCTGTTACATGTCATKTTTTGGTTCAACCATAACGCCTAATAAGCATCATCATACATTCACATGGACATGGACACACGTAGCACGCACACAGCGAGTAGATAAACACATGTATTATCTTTAACAGAGACACATGGTGTAAAACACAAAACCCAGATACTGTAACTGCAGTGCAACAGCGTTTCCCCCTCTCTCCCACAATCAGTGCTGCAGGTTATTCCAGCCTTTAGTATCTGATGGATCTGACTCCCACCTCTTCCTATAACCACAAAGCTCTGGGCAGATCTATAGATAAAAAATCCATGTCACTGTTTTTCCACATTGGTTTTGTGCCTGGGTGTGCACATATGATAATTAGGGTCATACTTTCCTGTGTTTTATTCTAACCTCTTGACAATCCTCACAAATCTGTTATTGTCCTAGTGCTACAATCATAGAATGAGCTTTCATAGCGCTCTAGTGTTAGTATAATGGTTCTCAATGGTTTAATGGCTGTGTAGTGTGRGGTGAGGTGGATTTTCTTTCTTAACCTATTCTACCCAACCATTCAGTGGTGTTGCACTTGACAGTAATGACAGACAGGTGTGCCGTTTGGGAGTGTTTTCCAGTGGCAGTCTGTCTGTGACAATAGATGTGAGACAATAGACCTGTATGTCTGGGGTTTGGGGCTGCTCTTGACCCAAAGCAGCTGCAGTACTTATCCCCCTCAACACAGAGAAGCAGTCCAGTGGCTTAAGAGAGGCCCCATTCTTACTGTAGGGAGTATGTCCATCTGTCTATCCAACTGCCTGTCTGTCTGTCCGTCTCAGTTTTGTACTCTCATATACTGTATATCTCTACAGGTTACTAGACGGACAGAATGAAAAAGAATCCAGAATAACAGACAACCCGGGTAGAGACATACAGAGAGTCACCCTGTGGAGTTCATCTGATAGAACACATTCCATAATGTGAGAATGGCCTGTAGCTTTATGGACAGGTAATTGATGACAATTTATAATGGCTGCCTGAGAAAGGGCATTGATGGTCACCTTTAAGCTGGCTGAATTTATCTGCACACAGYCAGGCCTCACCCCCTCCCATTTAAATCAATATACCTCTCCCCTATTCAGCCTCTCCTGGGAGAACAGACAGACAAACAGAGGGAAGAAGACAGGGAAAGTTCAATACTGTAGCGATTATACAGCCCACTCTGCTCATCAACCGCTGCATCACAGGGCTGGAAATGAGCTTGATTAAGAACAATCTCACATTTATTTATTTCAGTTTATACACATCCAAATGTGAATGCTGTTTAAGTAAAACATTGCATGTTGTTTGTGTGAAACATGTATTGGAAAAGGAGGGTAATAAGTAAGACTTAGCAAAGATAGATACAGGTTTATCATGTCTGCTTTTTTGTATCGCATACACAAACCCAAAACTAGACTGTCTTTCTGTTATGACAACATCTGTCTGCCCATGTACTGATGATGCTAACTGTGTTCACTCACCTCTCTTTGCTAGTGCACCCTTTCCCCTTTCGGCAAGGGTCTTCATCTGACAGCCCCATGCAATGCCCAGGAAGGCTGTTCAGCAAACAAACCCAGTTAGTAAGTTAGAGAGGAGAGTAATAAACTCACTCTGGGTTTGACTCCTGGGGGACACACAGCCTGGGGGGGCAGAGTTCTCCTCCATAGCTATTTCTGTTTTTCTCCTCCGAGATGAAAGCTCATCTCACTTCCCATGAGCCTCTCTGAGGAGGTTTGTGAAGATAGGGGGTCAGGGCTGTATTGTGCTTCTCCCCCAGCTGAAGGAGAGAGGGAATATGGATGGAGAGAACAGGTCGAGGTCAGAAAAAGAAGAACGGAGAACTTGAGAGGAGGCAGGAAATAGAACAACACTACATCTAGTGAATATATCCCCTGTGAGCACGTGCGTATTCGTACATTTACCAAAACAACAGATCGGTATTTTGTGTCAGGTTTCAATGGCATAAAAAACATGAGCTGGCCCAGAGAAAATTATTTTATGTAGAGGTGCTGACTAACGGCGAATAAACTATAAGCTATAATATTAAAGAGTCGCACACTCTATACTGTATATAAACTCCCAGTAATGTATTGGGTAAATCACCAACGTTTCGGCATCACTGTACCTTCTTCGGGTTTCAATGGTAGGCCTGCAAAGATCTTGGCCAACCTAATTATCAAACTATTTTGTAGTGCGCATTGTATGGAATTGAAGTATCTACTGAATCAGTTACAACCTTCCCAAAAACTAGTTGAATCAATGTTGTTTCCACGTAATTTGGACAAAAAAATGTATGTAATGACGTTGAATCAACTTGAAATTTGGACTTGCAAAGTGTCATTAACATATGGGAATTTCACCTTTTTTTCACCCAACTTTTAACCTAAATCCAATGACACGGTGACATATTTTGTTGATTTCACGTTAGTTGACAACTCAACCAAATGTAAATAAAAAATAAGTGTTGAACTGATGTCTGTGCCCAGTGGGTTGTTTTATAGTTTGAACACAAAAATGTCCATGGTCTTTGGCTCTTTAGAGTATTTACAATGGCAATAATCTTCTAGACAAGATAGAATGTCCTGTTCTATCAAACCTGTAATACATTTCATCTCGACTGTGATGGGCTAGCAATTCAACAGAGAAAGTGCTCCTAATACTATGAGGGAGGTGCTGAATTGTTCTAGTCCTGCTATCGAGACCAATTTGTTCTGAGGTCATCTGGACCAAATTACTCTCTCCGAGATATTGGAATGTTATAATTTCAAGGAGCCATTTGTTGATTGGCAAATAATCTAATTGATAATTGTTATGATTCTGATATTACTAGCAACAACGACATACTTTGAGCCAGGTCTCCCATTGAAGGATAGTCCCACTATGGTCTGATTATGGCCGAATCCTGACTTGATATCCACATGTGTACTGGATCTAGAATTTTCACAGACAACCATTGCCACTCTCAGGCAATATACCTCTCTCTTTTCGTTATGCATTATTATCATATTCTACAGTGACTCACCAGCAGCCAGCCAGACCCAGTGCCCCACAGGAACATCGGGGCCTATTTTACTGGTGGTCTGTGTGAAAGGCTGGGCACGGTCAGGGAGTGCTCCACTACTGAGATGCCTGTCTTTGATGGCGGGAGATGTGAGAGTTAGGGAGAGGGGAGGAGAGGGGAGAGTGGGGAGGAGAGAGAGTGGCTTCAGTCACTGAAGCTGAGGCCGTTGGCGGTCCGGGTATGTCAAACACTCCACAGGAGGGTGTCAGTGAACATGGAGAAGAAAGAGCATGAGAGGGGTCTGTGGGAAAACCATGGCATGTGATAGCCTGCTGTCCCCAGAGAGATCCAACACTGACAATTGGCAACAGATAAACAGCACATAAAAAGTGAGAACAGAGTGGATGAAAACTGGGGGAAAACAGAAACAAGTAGAGAGTCTGTGCTTGACCATGTTTCCCTATTGTGGAAATAGCAGTTTAAATTATTCCATAGCAATGATTCCAGAGAGGTGGCACACAAGAAAATGTCAATAACCTTTTGGAAAGACAACATTTTACTGTCCTTTGCAAGAGTAAAAAAAAAAGGGTTGTGGTTCTTAGAGTGCTGCTCTGTCTGTGAGATAAATGTGTAATTCTACAGAGGCTGATTGCTATTTCTTCTACTCTTRTCTCCCTTTCCTCTCTGCTCTGCTCTGTTTATCAGGATTTCCTTATCAATACCCACAATCCCCAGGGGAAATAGGTGGAAAAGAACACTCCTGTAATTTAACAGTTATACCCAAGAGCTATTGCGATACKGGTGAAGTAATGAACATTTTTTTCTCCTTCTCCACTCCTCCGTCTCTCTCACTCACTCTGCACTTCCATCTTTCTCTCTCATCCTCTCCTTCATTACTGCATTCTCGGTTTTTCGTTTGTCTGAGAAAAAAAAAAGCGTATTATGAACTCATCCCTATTATAATGAATAGCCTCTTCGACAATTTGGAGGCAGATAATTTGCAGTTATGATTTGACTCTTCTCCTACCCAACCAAAGTCTGTTTGTGGTGTGTCTGGGATGTTAGTGAGGTGGGATTGTAGACATTATTTTGTGAGTTGATATGCCTGATCTCAATGCCACAAGTCATATGGGTAATATGTCCATCACTGAGTAAAATACAAGGGATTCACTATTCATCCATGAATGTGCTCATTGGTATGTATAGTGTTTTGATGTCATTTAAAAATGATCAGTCCATTTACTCCTGTTTTTAATATTCACAGTGACAAACGATTGTCATACTCTATCCGTCCATCGGTGTGCACGGCAGTCTCTGCTTRTTTCATTCCTCAAGCTAATCAAACTCTGGCTAAATCTAAATCTAAACACAATCACATGGGGGACTTTGCAATCTAATCCTTGAATACGTATATCATTTTGTGTGCTGCTCTACATTCAGTAAACACGTTGCATGACAAAAACCATGCTGTTCCTATATCCTTCCCTGGTTGCCACACCAGCAAATGAACGCTGTGCCGCCACACCAAGATTTTTCACTTAACCTGTCACAGCCACAAATGAAAAATAATAAAAGCTGCAAATGATCATTACAATGCTAATACTCAGAGGGTTTTATTCACTGGTGTTTCTATCCTAAAGGAGGAGTTTTATTTCACTGTGTTTCTATCCTAAAGGCTGAGGAGTTTTATTCACTGTGTTTCTATCCTAAAGGCAGAGGAGTTTTATTCACTGTGTTTCTATCCTAAAGGAGGAGTTTTTTTCACTGTGTTTCTATCCTAAAGGAGGAGTTTTTTCACTGTGTTTCTATCCTAAAGGAGGAGTTTTATTCACTGTGTTTCTATCCTAAAGGAGGAGTTTTATTCAATGTGTTTCTATCCTAAAGGAGGAGTTTTATTCACTGTGTTTCTATCCTAAAGGAGGAGTTTTATTCACTGTGTTTCTATCCTAAAGGAGGATTTTATTCACTGTGTTTCTATCCTAAAGGAGGAGTTTTTATTCACTGTGTTTCTATCCTAAAGGAGGAGTTTTATTCATGTGTTTCTATCCTAAAGGAGGAGTTTTATTCACTGTGTTTCTATCCTAAAGGAGGAGTTTTATTCTTGTTTCTATCCTAAAGGAGGAGTTTTATTCACTGTGTTTCTATCCTAAAGAGGAGTTTTATTCACTGTGTTTCTATCCTAAAGGAGGAGTTTTATTCACTGTGTTTCTATCCTAAAGGAGAGTTTTATTCACTGTGTTTCTATCCTAAAGAGGAGTTTATTCACTGTGTTTCTATCCTAAAGGAGGAGTTTTATTCACTGTGTTTCTATCCTAAAGGAGGAGTTTTATTCACTGTGTTTCTATCCTAAGGAGGAGTTTTATTCAATGTGTTTCTATCCTAAAGGAGGAGTTTTATTCACTGTGTTTCTATCCTAAAGGAGGAGTTTTATTCACTGTGTTTCTATCCTAAAGGAGGAGTTTTATTCACTGTGTTTCTATCCTAAAGGAGGAGTTTTATCATGTGTTTCTATCCTAAAGGAGGAGTTTTATTCACTGTGTTTCTATCCTAAAGGAGGAGTTTTATTCAATGTGTTTTCTATCCTAAAGGAGGAGTTTTATTCACTGTGTTTCTATCCTAAAGGAGGAGTTTTATTCACTGTGTTTCTATCCTAAAGGAGGAGTTTATTCATTGTGTTTCTATCCTAAAGGAGGAGTTTTATTCACTGTGTTTCTATCCTAAAGGAGGAGTTTTATTCACTGTGTTTCTATCCTAAAGGAGTTTTCTTCAATGTGTTTCTATCCTAAAGGAGGAGTTTATTTCACTGTGTTTTCTATCCTAAAGGAGGAGTTTATTCACTGTGTTTCTATCCTAAAGGAGGAGTTTTATTCAATGTGTTTCTATCCTAAAGGAGGAGTTTATTCAATGTGTTTCTATCCTAAAGGAGGAGTTTTATTCACTGTGTTTCTATCCTAAAGGAGGAGTTTTTATCACTGTGTTTCTATCCTCAAAGCTAGGAGTTTTCTTCCTGTGTTTCTATCCTAAAGGAGGAGTTTTATTCACTGTGTTTCTATCCTAAAGGAGGAGTTTTATTCACTGTGTTTCTATCCTAAAGGAGGAGTTTTATTCATGTGTTTCTATCCTAAAGGAGGAGTTTTATTCACTGTGTTTCTATCCTAAAGGAGGAGTTTTATTCACTGTGTTTCTATCCTAAAGGAGGAGTTTTATTCACTGTGTTTCTATCCTAAAGGAGGAGTTTTATTCACTGTGTTTCTATCCTAAAGGCTAGGAGTTTTTCTTCAATGTGTTTCTATCCTAAAGGAGGAGTTTTATTCACTGTGTTTCTATCCTAAAGGAGGAGTTTTATTCAATGTGTTTCTATCCTAAAGGAGGAATTTTATTCAATGTGTTTCTATCCTAAAGGCTGAGGAGTGGAACYAAACGCTCTCTCTCCAGGCTCGTTAATATTGCATCATTTTTTCACTGCGGCGCAGGAGAGACATGGGTCACAGCCTGTTGAGGAGTGGAGAAACAGATAGAGGCGAGATAGTCCCTACTGGAGAGGGGGGCCTCTACTGCAAATCTGGAGATATGAAGGTATGAGAGAGAAAGGGGCCCACAATAATGCAAAGTAGCAAAATGGAGGAGATTGAATGAATAGCATAATTACATTCTGCATTCTTTTGTTACATACACATCTTAATGTAATTACTCTCCTCATTCACACTCAGACTAATAGTCATGACGGATTGGAGATGTGGGTGATAAGAGCAACACAGCCATGAGAGATGCTGAACCTACAAGCCAGTATGGAAATGACTAGACATACTATTGTTAGATACAGTGGAGGGCAGTAGCTAYTCGTAATGGGTTCCCATCACTGCCACTCTTTGGCCATTCACCCAAACCCCCTGTGTTTGTAGGAGGTGAGAGTTGATGTGTTTTGAGTCTGAACACTAGTCCTGTCACCTCAGTGTGGTGTAATGTCTGCTGGGTACCCTGGGGGGATACTGTGGTAATCTGACCAGGGAGGCCCAGGAGACCACCCCTTTGGCCTGACCGTCTTTCTCTGTCTCTTGCCAGAGATGGTGGATTGATCGGAGCATGTAAATACTTTGTGTCCTTGTACTTGGATGGTCAAACTTATCAAGTCAGTGTAGCCTTTCAGTCTATATGTCATTTTCAACCAATTACTCTACAGAGAAGGTATAGTCAAATTGGCTATAAACATTTTTCACATTTTCAGTAAAGCTCTTACAAAGGATGTCCGGTGATATTATCCTCAAATCCCTCTTATGCCTGATAATATCACATTAGTATGAATAAAAGTGAGAGAGCGGGAATGAGGAGGCAGAGATAGAGCGAGGCGGAGATGGCCATTAGTTTGAAGCTGTTAAATTGAACCTCATATCAGAGTCACTGTGTAATTGACATTTGAGTTAGAGGACACAGGGATGAGCTGCCTTGTGCATTAGTCCAGTGATGAAGCGTCAAATCAAACAGGATAAAACAACAGAGGTCTTCAGACAAGTGGCAAGGCTACAGATAATTGTGCACGTGCACATGCATGCACATACACAGTTTCATATTCAGTAATTCACATTTATGTAATCTGACCTCGATTGTGTGATATTTGCCTTTCTGATTCCTCTTTCCATACAAATACACAATTTTCTTTAGACAAATTAACTTCCTGCTTCCCTCAATCAATATTCTGAGACTGCAGTCACCTCTGATAGGTGCAAATCTCCTTGGTGACCTGCTGGAGATACGACCCCTTGATCTTATCGGCCAGCTCTACATATTTTATACAGCGACTCGTTATCAATCAGTGGTGAACACAGGCATGGGAGAGAGAGGGAGATCAGTCAGTGTCTCTGCTAAAGGAAGACAATTTGCTCAGTGAGAAAGCTAGCCAGGTATGGCCCCCACATTTCCACTTCAAAAGGAGCAGATCTGGGCCCTTGCTGACAAGATTACATGCTAATCTCCAAAATAAACAGTGTGGAACTGCACCAGAGAAAGCCATGGGCTCTGTGGAGTGTTTACTACTGAGACCAGGTTGTGTTATACTGTACTGTATGTCAGAACAACTAACATACTAGGTCCCATATAGCTCAGTTGGTAGAGCATAGCACTTGCAACACCTGGATTCTGGGTTAAATTCCCACAGGGGAATAGTATGAAAATGTATGCACTCACTGTGTGGTCGCTCTGGAAAAGAGCATCTGCTAAATTACTAAAATGTCTGTGTAGCTGTCCTGTTATCTCAGACCATTAATACAGTACAGTAACAAATACACTAGCAGACAGCTGTCTGACAGGATAATGACCTGTTTTTGTGGTGAAGTGTACTGTATTTTCTCATTCAATTGTGAACTTAAGACATCACAGAGAAGCAACATTGCTGTTTATTTGAGCAATATGAGATGGAAGGGAGTTCCATGCAATAATGGCTTTATATAATACGCTGTACGCTTTCTTACATTTTTCTGGATTTGGGAACTATGAAAAGAACCCTGGTGGCATGTCTGGTGGGGTAACTGTGTGTGTCAGAGCTTTGCGTAAGTTGACTATGCAAACAATTTGGAATTTTGAATACATTCATGTTTCTTATAAAATGAAGAAGTGATGCAGTCAGTCTCTCCTCAACTCTTAGCCAAGAGAGACCGGCATGCATGGTATTTATATTAGCCCTCTGATTACAATGAAGAGCAAGAAGTGCCGCTCTGTTTTGGGCCAGTTGCAGCTTAACTAGGTCTTTCTTAGCAGCACTTGACCACATAGCTGGACAAAAATCAAGATAAGACAAAATCCAAGTGTGCACTGTATGAATTTATATGCTAGTAATGAGGGGATGTGTTTGTTATTCATGAGGTTAAGTCGTGTAAAATGAGGGGTCGTTAGGTGGGAAAACACAGAGGATCCAGTGCGGTCATCCTTAAGAGTCTATTGACACCCATGAGTCAATCGAATTAACATAATAACAACATTCCCATGGAAATCCATCAGTTTAAACGAGAGATATCTGTTTTTTGCATGGGCTGCTTCTCAATCCATCGCATCCACCTATGTAGGCCTTTCGCATCTGTGGTGGAAAGTGCAGGGCTATAGCACTGTTTGTCAGACCAGGAGGAATCCTGAAAATCCGTCTTCTCGTGAAAACGTCTGTAGCGTCCGGATGGTTTGGCCTACTAAGTAATATGACCASTCTATGGAAATATGAGACTCACCAACATGATGGTGTTCTACGTTTTGKTCTACGACCCCAACAAGCCCCACAGGACTCGTCTGAAGTCAGTACTGCCGATGTGCCAACTTCTGTCTGTAGCGTCCGAACCGTTTGGGCAACAAACTAATATGAATCCACTATGGAAAGGGGAGCCTCTCTCTGTTTTGCTCTACAACCCCCACAACTGTCACGGGAGTTGTCTGAAGGTAACCCGGTACCGGTATAAAAAAATGAATGGAAGTATGGAGATAGTTTTGTACCAACAAAAAAAAGAGGCTAGATATAGGATCTTATTCCTTATGATAATTTATTTGATTGTCTGTTTCCAATTTATGAATGTGTTATTCAATGTGTTTCAATGGGCTATAGTAGTAAAGCCCAAATTCTATATTTTATCATATGAAAAATAAATACAAATAGCCAAATGATCCATCGTATGTCCTTAAAAACAATTCCATATGTTAGTAGAACACCCCCCCCCCCCTCCTTAGACTTTTAGAGGTTAATTAAAACCATGAGGGGGATGAAGGAGCGCTCCAGGACCGCCCCTCTCACCATCCCCGTCYTCACCACATCATTGCTTAACAGATCGTTAACATGGAACAATGCTTCCCAAAGACCTTTAAACACACTCAGTTAGCCTTGATGGGGTTAATATTGTTTTATGGTCCTACCACCCCCACCCTCTCAAGCCAAATGCACATCTTCCTCACACAAGCTCTTTCTTTCGATCTCTGTTTCTTCGCGCTATCTGTCTCTCACACACACACCACCAGCTCCATTCACTCCCTGCCGCCAACTCATCATCACTCCGTTTATCTGTCAGTCCATTTTTGTGTTCCCCCTTGTTTCCTGAATTTGTGTGTCAAATGCTTTTAACAAATCGCTCAGCTTAGAGGTCAACCTCCCCTCTCATAAAAAAACATATGATGGGTTTACCATAGGAAGGGTGTGTTCCTTCACACACAGAGTGATTAATGTGTGTCTGATCAATGGGTGTCTTGGAGGAAAGCCTCTTAAGGCACATCCTCCATCGGGGAGCTGATTACCTTTTTGGAGAGGTCAGGTCAGAGGTCAGGTGGGGAAATAGATCAGGAGAGCTGTGGTGTCACAGAACAAACTCTCATTAGCAACTACTATACATGGAAGCTCTAGAGTAGAGAGAGGCGTAACCTTTAACAGATCAAAAAACAAGTACATGCATGTTTGCGTGTTTCTGTGTGGAAGCTTGCATGCAGGAGTACACTGTTGTGTGTTTTTATACTGTATATCCCTACTGTATCCATTATGCACTCTAAACCTTCATATAAAATCAAATCAAATCATGTTATTGGTCACATACACATATTATTTAGCAGATGTTATTGCGGTGTAGCGAAATGCTTATGTTCCCAGCCGCAGTCGTATCTAACAATTCACAACAATACACACAAATCTAAAAGTAAAAGAATGGAATGAATAAATATATAAATATTACGATGAGCAATGTCGGAGAGGCATTGACTAAAATACAGTAGAAGAGAATACAGTATATGTATATGAGATGAGTAAAGCAATACGTAAACATTATTAAAGTGCCTACTATTCCATTATTAAAGTGGCGAGTGATTCCATGTCTGTGTATGTATATAGGGCAGCAGTGACAGAGTCATATCAGTGTTACAGAGTTAACTCTGAACAAAGCACCCATATTGTCTTTGTGGGATTACTCCTCTCAGACATAGCTCTGTACCTGCAGCACAGACAGACCATTCCACATGCTCTGCATAGGATATCACTCAGGTGACAAACTCATCGATTTCTGTCTGTTTTCACCTAACAAAAGGCTAATGACTAAAGGGAGGGCAACAGGGGAGAATGGAGGTGTCACGCCCTGACCTTAGTTCCTTTTTTATGTCTCTATTTTGGTTTGGTCAGGGTGTGAGTTGGGGTGGGCATTCTATGTTTTGTTCTATGTTGTCCTTTTCTATGTGTTTGGCCGGGTGTGGTTCTCAATCAGAGGCAGCTGTCTATCGTTGTCTCTGATTGAGAACCATACTTAGGTAGCCTGTTCCCACCTGTGTTTGTGGGTAGTTGTTTTCTGTTGTGTGTCTGCACCAGCCAGAACTGTTTCGGTCGTTATTTTTGTTATTTCAGTGTTCGTTAAATAAATATGGACAAGTACCACTCTGCACCTTGGTCCTCTCCTTCCAACAGCCGTTACAGGAGGGAAGGGTTCTCTGTCTGTATGGCAAAAGGTTCAACCTTGAGTCATTCATAGCACTAGTATAACTGAACAACAATGACAGTTCAAAAATACTGAACATAACCAATTCAAAAGCACCCAGGGCATGTTTGTCTTTCGGGAGACAATATTTTACGGAATGTGAGATCTCCCATCTCAAGGAGGTTATTATATATTTTCTCAACAGAAAGTGAGGAGAAATAATTTCCTGGCCCTGTTGGAAGTGGAGGCTCTGGAGATTGCTGCTGCGTGCGTCTCAGCCGGAGACCTTGAGGGAGTTGTGATCTATTGGAGATTTATTCAAATGTATTTCCTGAATAAGTACACAGCCCACTGGGTGGCATGAATACCAACTGTGTTGACGACAGAGTCAGGCACACATAGAGACAGAGCCGGACTCATCCAACCAATTACAGTGATTTAGACAGCTTCAACCAACATACTACAGTATTACTCTCATCTGTAGCCCCTGCTACACCGTGTACTATGAATGCTCAGCTTCATCTATTGTGCCTAAGCTCTGTGCCCTCCTACCAACACACCTGTGACATACAGACTTTTCCCATAGTCCACCGCCACAGGACCTACAGGCTGAAAAAGGGTTACCACTGCAGCCAAAAAATAGATACGTGCATTACAGACAAGCGATGTCATAGCTGTGAATACATTAGCATTCAAAGTGGATGGACGAACAGACAGAAATCCATACATGCCATCAGGCAGCGATGTAGTGGTATTGAGTGAAGCAAGGCGAGACCAGAGAACTGACGGACAAGCTTAGCTAAGTCCACCTCGTACCAGGGTGTATTCTTTGGATTCTTTTTCCCCCCCCTTCCCTCCTCCCCCCACCCTCCCCCTTCTTCAGATAACCTAGCCTGGAATTGGCTTGGACTGTTTACATGCAGTGTTCATGTGTCTTAACCGTCCTTATCCTTATCTAACCCCCACCACCCAGGCTTCTTATGCAGAGGCTCATTGACATTTTTCCACTGTACACTCATCACATTCTCTTGATAACTGGTCAGTCACATCATGTAAGGGAACACAGAGAGCTGCAGAGAGACACCAAGGATCAGTGGGAACTCAGACATTATGTCAGGGTGCCGTCCCTCTGTGTAGAGTGGTGAAGAATAAGACCCCACAGGCTTTACATGAGCTGACCACCAACATCACTGGCACAGCTGATATTCTGCTGCCTAGACTAGAGAACCACTATATTCAATGTGTTTGACATCCACAAGCAGTGCAAACTCAAATACCTGACATCTAGCGTGTGTTATTGGATGATGCCAATGTACAGCCATTGTCTGTGTGGCCTACATGGTCATGTTTCATCGTTARCAAACACAGAGAAGTGAAATACAACAGTTTGCTTGTGGACCACCTGCCACCGCCTCTCCACCTTTGGTAATGTCACTGCCATAACTATGGATATCCATCACTCATACAGTATCTTATTTATCTAACCATATCTCAATTTTTACCATAACCCCATCCATCACTCTACAACTCTTTGTTTTCATCTGTCAAACCATTCATCCATCATGTCTCTCTGTCCATCCCTCTATCCATCCATCAAGGTATTCAAATCCATCTACTTATCTATCTATCTCACTCTCTCTTTCTCTCTATTGTGTGCTATTACCCTATCCTTTGTTTTTCCTAAATAGTAATGAACTTGATGAGTGTAGTGTACTATTTTAAGTTCATGCTTTCTTGTTGATGAATTAAGGTTGGTATTGATGAGTATCTCCTTTAGATAACCAAACAACAACATCATTAATTGGAGGCCTCTTGGATGCTCTCTGTGCCTCTTTGGCTTTAATACAAAGCTCATTAACTAACTAAATGAGACAATTAAAAACACATTGAGCTGGCTGTTATCTCCCTGACCTTCACAGTGTCAAAGTTCATCTGAGCCAAACACCTTTTGGTGCTACTGTGACAATAGCCAGAAGAAAAGAGAATGGAGGATATGCTGTTGTTCCTCAACTTAATTAAGTATATAGGTGATTAATCACCTCTCTGATTATGATCGGCATGCACTTGAAGTTCAGCTTGCACTGTATGAAATTGTTTTGGATGCAAATGATTAGCGAATCCGTGACAATAAGAAGTCAGAGGAGCAGGCAAGACTTATTTCCTACACCCCTGGGATTTCTGAGAGACATCGTTTGGTCCATCACAACGAGATGGGTGTCTCATTTTGACAAACTCACAATACAGTTACACCATCAACAAGCAATATAATAAACAGGTACTGATTCACAGACTGGGTAGAAACAACAGTTACATATTGCCAGTGTCACACCCTGATCTGTTTCACCTGTCCTTGTGATTGTCTCCACCCCCTCCAGGTGTTGCTTATTTTCCCCAGTGTATTTATCCCTGTGTTTCCTGTCTCTCTGTGCCAGTTTGTCTTGTATGTTTCCAAGTCAACCAGCGGTTTTCCCGTTCTCCTGCTTTTTGCATTCTCCTTTTTCTAGTCCTCCTGGTTTTGACCCTTGCCTGTTTCTGGACTTTATACCTGCCTGACCATTCTGCCTCCCTTGACCACGAGTCTGCCTGCCACTCTGTACCTCCTGGACTCTGATCTGGTTTTGACCTTTTTGCCTGTCCATGACCATTCTCTTGCCTACCCCTTTGGATTAATAAACATTGAAAGACTCCAACCATCTGCCTCCTGTGTCTGCATTTGGGTCTCGCCTTGTGTCTTGATAGCCAGATTAATGCAAAACGTCAGTCCATAAACTATTGAAGGATAATTATATTCTATTGCTTGTAACTGTATTGTGAGTTGGTCAAAATGAGACACCCACAGATCCCATCATTCAATTAGTTTATGGAGTGACATTTTGCATTAATCCAGGAATATGTAACTGTTGTCTCTACCCAGTCTGCTCCCACGTGTGAATCAGTAACTGTTGCTTGACATTAGCATCTGCGAGAACCACAACTCTTCTAATTGAATCAAATGTAGATGAATCAGATATTGTTCCGCATGGGAATGGTAATTGAAACACTGAATGGAATTCTTGACCAGTTGTCTTATCTTCCGTGAAGCAAAGGTCTTTGTACAGGTACATCACAATGGCTGAGTGTTGGAAGGCAGCAGGAATAATGGTGCAGCCTCCCTGCCTCCTAACGCCAGTCCTCTGTCTGCACAGAGCTACAGCCATTTCTATGGGAAGAATGGGGCTCTCCTGCAGGCTTTGAAGTTACTGGCTGTTAGAGGCCCTAGTCTGTGCGTGTGTTTGGACTGGATAATGATTTATTGGGGAATAAAAGAGCGCAGAAAGAAGGGGAGACATAATGGAGGCACCCTCTACCTCATTTCTGCTCCCTAAAAATGTCTGCTATTTTTTGGCCATTACAAAGGAACAGGCACACACAGCCATACGTAAATACACATAGGCCTACAAAACACCAACAATAAAGCCATGCAGAAATGCAGGGACTCACACATCCTACTGGGCACAAACTGGTTGAATCAGCGTTGTTTCAACGTAATTTGTCAACGTATTGTGACGTGAAATCTATGTGGACAATATTAGAAAAACCTCATCAACTGTTGTTTTGAGGGTGACATTTCAACCACATGATTGTCATCATAGTTACCAAATTTCAACATAGACAATGTGTTAAACTTGTACCTTTAAAACAACGTCAGATGTTCTACGTTATATCCACTATAAGTAGAAGAAAAAATAGGCTAGGCAGCACCACCTACCGGAGAATTGATACATCTACAGTTACCCCTTGGTTTCCCATCAAAGGTTTTAACAAAGCCCAGCCCTGTTAGCTATGATAATTATCACTGACTATTACCAATGTGCTATCGTGAGAATGATTGTTAAGAGATCTCCACTTAAAAACGAAATAGATTCACTGTTGCTGTAGAAGTCATTCCAAAGGGTAGGTTTAACAGAGCAAGTAAAATATGACCATCAATTAAGCTATTTATAGCATTTGCAAAGTCATCAACAGCAATTTTTTTAATTCAACACAGAATACACAACAATTATTGTATTTTTCTTGTCTATATTGAATACATKATTTAAACATTCACAGTATAGGTTGTAAGCTAATGACTTCTCCAAAAGCTAATTGGAGTCAGGACTCAGCTTACCTGGAGTTCAATCAATGAGATGAGATTGGAGATGTTGATTAGAGCTGCCCTGCAATATAAAAAAAACACAAAATGTGAGTTTACTATTCACATGAAGCATTGCCTGATGTGAACCATGCCTCGAAAAAAGAGATCTCAGAATACCTAAGACCTAAGATTAAGAATTGTTGACTTGCATCATTTGGAAAGGGTTACAAAAGTATCTCTAAAAGCGTTAATGTTCATCAGTCCACGGTAAGACAAATTGTCTATAAATGGAGAAAGACACATCAATAGATGAGTCTACAATACGTAAAACAGTAAACAAGAATGGTGTTCATGGGAAGAAGCCACTGCTGTCCAAAAAAAACATTGCTGCATGTCTGAAGTTCGCAAAAGAGCAGATTAAACTAAAGTTGGGTTGTTTAGAAGGAACACAGCACAGCAACATCAAAACCTCATCCCAACTGTAAAATGTTGGAGGGAGCATCATGCTCTGGGTCTGCTTTGCTGCCTCAGGGCCTGGACAGCTTGATATCATCGACAGAAAAATGAATTCCCATGTTTATCAAGACATTTTGTAGGAGAATGTAAGGCTATCTGTCCGCCAATTGAAGCTCAACAAAAGTTGGGTGATGTAACAGGACAACAACCCAAAACACAGAAGTAAATCAACAACAGAATGGCTTCAACAGAAGATAATACACTTTCTGGAGTAGCCGAGTCAGAGTCCTGACCTCAACCCGATTGAGATGCTGTCGCATGACCTCGAGAGAGGGGTTCACACCAGACATCCCAAGAATATTGCTGAACTGAAAAAGTTTTGTAAAGAGGAATGGTCCAAAATTCCTCCTGACCGTTGTGCAGGTCTGATGCCAACTACAGAAACGTTTGGTTGAGGTTATTGCTGCCAAAGGAGGGTTCACATACTTTTTCCACCCTGCACTGTGAATGTTTACACAGTTTATTCAGTAAAGACAAGAAAACAAATAATTGTTTGTGTGTTATTAGTTTAAGCAGACTGTGTTTGTCTATTGTCGTGACTTAGATGAAGATCAGATCAAATTGTATGACCAGTGTATGCAGAAATCCAGATAATTCCAAAGGGTTCCTCTTAGTTTAGCTTGTGTAAACTCCCCTGGTGTACAGATTTCATTTTGATACTGCTACAGGGCTATTTGGGTTGTTAATTGGATGTCACACCGTTCTTGATTTCTTGCCTTTATTTTTTTGTATTTTTCTTTACATTTTAGCTGTTTGACATTTGACTGCATTGTTAGGAGCTAGTAACATGAGTATTTCGCTGCACCGCTATAACACCTGGTAAACTTTTTTGTGCTTGTGGAACATTTCTGGGATTTTTTATTTCAGCTCATGAAACATGGCACTTGTTGCATTTATATTTTTGTTCAGTGGTTATAATGGGTGTTATGGCTGACTTTTCTTCCTGTGGTCATATGCTCTAATGTCAACTGTTAAGAAGAGCTGCCACTTCAGAGTCTGCATTACAACTTATGTCATATGTTATTACATGATACATAAGTCTACATACCAGATGTTATAACAGGGTGCTATCTAATTTACCAACCTCTGTGTCACATTATTACATCATAACCATGTCATATGCTGAGTGTGCACAGACACCTTATATAAAGTGACATTGATTTGAGATGTTATATAACGGTTATTAATGTGCTTATATCACATGGTGAGTTTAAAGTTTTACAAGCTAACCGTTCAAAGAAACATAGGCAAATGGGAGCAAAGATGTACTTTGTTTTATTTATATTTTGACGATGCTATAAGCTGCTCTGTGTTGTACAAATTGGACCACGTTCAGATATATATATAAAAAAGAAACTTAAAATAATAATTGAAACGAAATGGAACCAAAAATCATTTCACAACAAAATCAAGGTTGCTTGGACACAGGATGAGTGACAGCTGTGAAAAATGAACGTGTGCACACTACAGTAACAATAATAAAAACTATTTTAAATGGCTAGTTAGTCAGGTACTGTAAGTACGTAGTTGATGTCGATTCCCAGTGTTGAGCTCTTCGGTGAGGAGAATATTCCCCGCCGTGTTGATGGAATGTGGCAGCACTAGAAACAAGAGGCCACAGGTAAGTATAAATTGGGTAGCAGATTTAGTGCCACACTCACAGACATTGAAGTGCGGTCATCAATCTTACTCTTACAAAACAGTGTACTGCTAACACAAATGCACACAGACTTTATGGCAGAGGGTTGTAGGTTCCCAATTCATTCAGTTTCTCTTCACTTTGGCCATGACCATTTCATGACAGCAGTTCTTGTCACGCCCTGGCCTTAGTTACCTTTGTTTTCTTTATTATTTTAGTTAGGTCAGGGTGTGACATGGGGAATGTATGTGTTTTTGGGGTGTTGTATGTGTATGGGGCAGTGTATAGTGTAGTTGTCTAGGTAAGTCTATGGTTGCCTGAAGGGTTCTCAATCAGAGACAGCTGTCATTCATTGTCTCCTGATGGGAGCCATATTTAAGGAGCCATAGGCATTAAGTTAATGTGGGTAATTGTCTGTGTCTATGTTGCATGTTTGCACTTAGTTTTGATAGCTTGCACGGTCGTCTGTTTGTTGTTTTGTTTCGTTGTCTTCTTCTAATAAAGAGAAGATGTATTTCCACACGCTGCCCTTGGTCCCTCTCTTCTCCCCATTGACGATCGTGACAGAATACCCACCAAACCAGGACCAAGCAGCGTGTGAAGCAGCAGGCAGGAGAACACTACACAGGATTTTCCTGGACATGGAGACGAATTGGATGGTAAGGGACCTGGGCTCAACCTGGGAGAATATCGCCTGCCCTCGTGAAGGAGCTGGAGGCAGAAAGCCGAGAGCAGTGGTATGAGGAGGCAGCACGGAGGCGAGGCTGGAAGCCTGTTACTCAAGCCCAAAAATGTATTGGGGGGGGCTAAAGGGAGTGTGGCGAAGTCAGGTAGGAGACCGCGCCTACCCCTGTACTTACCCGTGGAGAGCGAAAGACGGGCAGACACCATGTTACGTAGTAGATGCGATGGTGTGTCCTGTACGTGTGCAATAGCCCGGTGCGGTACATTCCAGCCCTCGTATTCGGCCGGGTAGAGTGAGTATTGAGCCGGCGATGTCATGAAGCCGCCCAACGATCTGCCACACAGTGCGTCTCCTCGGGCGCGGCGTACGTGCACCAAAGCCTTACAAATGGTGTCCCCGGGTTCTTGGCCAATGCGCATAGCCATGCCGGCTATTCGCACCACGGATCTGATGCGCAGTGGCAAGGAGCTGACCATATCAACCTGGTAGTGTTGGGCCAGGCTCAGTGCTCAAGGGGAGCCAGTACGGCCTGCACGGTCCGGTTCTCTCGCGGCACCGTCCCCCGCTCCCAAGCCCAGTACCCTACCATGCCTACACCACCACCAAGCTGCCGGTGCGTCTCCAGAGCCCTATTCTCCTCCACGCACTAGCCCTGTGGTGCGTGTCTCCAGCCCATTACCACCAGTGCCTACACACGCACCAAACCTCTTGTGCGTCGCCAGAGTCCCGTGCGTCCTGTTGCTGCTCCCCGCACTAGCCTGAAGGTGCGTGCCTTAAGCCCGGACCTCCAGTTCCGGCACCAGCACGCAGGCCCTACTGTGCGCCTCAGCGAGTCAGATCGGCCGTGCTGCCCAACGCCGCCGCACTGCTCGTCTGCCCAGCGCCGTCTGAGCTGCCTGCCTGTCCAGCGCCGTCTGCAGCTATCCGCTGCCCAGCGCCGATCTGACCATCCGTCTGCCAGCGCCATCAGGAGCCATCCCGTCTGCCCAGCGCCATCTGAGCCATTTCCGCTGCCCGCTCATCTGACCATCCGTCTGCCAGCGCCATCTGAGCTCGTCTGTATTGAGCCTTCCAAGCCGCAACCGTCTGTCCTCGAGCCTTCAAAGGCCGCGTCGTTGTTCACAGCCGTTCCGCCAGACAGGAGCCGTCCCATTCAGACAGAGCAGCCAGAGGCCGTCTCGCCAGACAGGATCACCAGAGCGTCCGCCAGACAGGATCAAGCCAGAGCCGTCGCCAGACACGGGACAGCCAGAGCCTTCCGCCAGACAGGATCAGCCCAGAGCCTTCCGCCAACAGGATCAGCCAGAGCCTTCCGCCAGAGATGCAGGATCAGCGAGCCTGCCGCAAGACAGGATCAGCCAGAGCCTGCCGCCAGACAGATCAGCCAGAGCCTTCATCCAGCCAGGATCCGCCCAGAGTCCAGTCATCGCAGCCAGACCCGCCAGAGCCGTCATCCACCAGGACCGCCAGAGCCGTCATCCAGCCAGATCCGCCAGAGTCAGTCCCAGACCAGCCGATCGCAGCAGCCGCATCCAGCCAGGATCCGCCAGAGCCGTCATCCAGACAGGATCCCCCAGAGCCAGCCAGCCAGGATCCGCCAGAGCCAGCCAGCCGCTGCTGCTTTAGTCCGGCTGCCCTTAGTCCGTGCGCCCCTTAGTCCGGTGGGGTTAATTTGAGGGTGGCCATTGGAGGAGGCTACCAAACGGGTATTGACAATGGGAGCTGGGGGCCACGTCCCGCACCGAGCCGCCGCCTGTGATGGGGCCCACCACGGACCTCCCCTTTCTGTGTCAGGTTTTGCGGCCGGAGTCCGAATCTTTGGGGGGGGGTACGGTCACCCCTGGCCTTAGTTATCTTGTTTTCTTATTATTTTAGTGTAGGTCAGGGTGTGTACATGGGAATGTATGGTCTTTGTCAGTGTTTCTAGGGGTGTTGTATTTGTATGGGGCAGTGTATAGTGTAGTTGTCTAGGTAAGTCTATGGTTGCCTGAAGGGTTCTCAATCAGAGACAGCTGTCATTCATTGTCTCTGATTGGGAGCCATATTTAAGGCAGCCATAGGCATTAAGTTAATGTGGGTAATTGTCTGTGTCTATGTTGCATGTTTGCACTTAGTCTTTGATAGCTTCACGGTCGTCTGTTTGTTGTTTTGTTTCGTTGTCCTTCTTCTAATAAAGAGAAGATGTATTTTCCACACGCTGCGCCTTGGTCCTCTCTCTCTCCCATTGACGATCGTGACAGTTCTGATATCTGTATGACAGCATGATGTAAACAAAATGTTGGATGCTCAACATGAAGGTTTAGATCTAAAAGAAAAAGAGCTGAAAGTAATGTAGATTTCCTATTGGAGTTTCCTATTGGAGTTTCCTATTGGTTTATTCTGATACTTGGGAAAGTGAGGTATCATGTTTATACAAAGACTTTCCAAGTCAGAACTTTCCGATTGTATATTTGTGTGTGAATTTTGTAACTTATGCAAAAGGATTCTATTTCAGTTCAAATTACTAGGCTTTCATGTCCTAGTGGGAACTTCCTATATCCGAGTTGCAAGTAGCGTAAGAGCTACTTGCGTAAAGCTTCCTATTGGTTTATTCTGATACTTTCCAAGTAGGAAACAAACTGGGGTATCATCTTTCTAACTTTGAGTTTTCCTAGTGCTGACATGTCATGAATGCAGCTTTAAAGAGTAGGTAGCATAAGCTTAAGCAATTGTAAAATATGGATTTGCATTAGTATATGCATCCAAAGTCCCAATGCAAAGTTACATCTCACTTTTCAATTTTTTCGAGTTATTACATAAAACCGATCAGAATTCCGAAGAATGACAAAGTCATGTCTGAATTTTTTTTTGCAGGGTGTGATGTAATATGGAAGACCCGGCAAGCCAGCCTATTCCCTATCATGTAAACTTCAACAGAAATAACTTCAAATGTATAACTTCAAATTAAACCCCATCATTTGCATTCATGACGACTGGTTTCAATAAAATGTTCAACGAACTTACAAGCAAATACTTTATGAATTTATGGTTACATATCAGCTTACAAGGTTGCTAGCCAACTAGCCTGCTAACATTATGGTAGCACTAGGGGTTGGAACCGGAAACCGGAAAATAACAATATTTTCCAAAGAACAGATTCAGAACTCGGAACGAAAGTGATCTATACTCTTCCGGAACAGAACTGTTATTTTACAAGCATGGAAACAGGTTAATAACGTTCTTTTACAAGCATTTTTTTAAAGTCCCACAAAAAAACGCAACAAAGTGCCTACTCAATTCCTCTCTCTGTCACAGCCGTCGAATGTAGTGGACCAAAGTGCAGCGTGGTAAGCGTACATTTTCCTTTTATTTAAAATGTCGCCAACAAAACAACAAACGAAGAAACAACTGTGAAGCTTACAGGGCTATAGTGCCACTAACAAAAGTCAACTACCCACACTGAAAGGAGGGAAAAAGGGCTACCTAAGTATGATTCCCAATCAGAGACAACGATAGACAGCTGTCCCTGATTGAGAACCATACCCGGCCAAAACATAGAAATAAAGAAACATAGAAAACATAACATAGAATGCCCACCCCAAATCACACCCTGAACAAACCAAAATAGAGACATAAAAAGGCTCTCTAAGGTCAGGGCGTGACACCCTCTGTCAACCAGAAACTTCTTCCAGCTTCTGCTTGCCAGCTGAAAATCTTTGCCAGTGTGTGCGCGTGTAGGCTACCTGCCCTATCCCCTCCGAAGCATAGCTGTAGTCTACTGATGTTTCAAGCTTGATTCAGAAGATAAGGAGAGAGATTTTCAATTAGAGAAGAATTAATTAAAATTTTCAATGCTAGTTAGGGATACTATATTTATTACATTTCACATTTGATTTATTAAATACGTGTTTTTAATTCTGGTGCCGCTCTGCACACACAAGATTGTTAGCTAGCTAGCTTCTCTGGTCCAACATTAAACCAACTCTGAAGTTCAAAGACATTCAAAGTTCCTGCATAGAAGCCGGTCCTCTGTAGGTATAATATTGTGAGCCTAATTCAGATAATGCATGTCATCACAAGATCCCCAGCGCTTCAAGCCAAGCCTCTTCCTCCACCCTCTCTCGCTCTCTCCCCAACAGCAAAATTTCAGTAGCATCTCACGCCGTCTTTCCTTCACGCATGTAAACAACTCACTGTGCTATAGCTTGCCCGCTCCATAGCAAGCTGCTCTATCCGCTGCATGATTGTTGAAGTAATTTAATGTTGAACTAAATGTAAAAAATTAAAATAAAACATTTATGGGAGGACGGGGGGCTGAACCGGTTCAGAACTTAATTTTTCTGGTCAGAAAACAGTTAAACGGAACAAAACAAAAGAAATATGTTCAGAACTAAACGATTGGAAAATAATTTCAGTAGCACTGCATGAGTTAGCCAGTTGCTATCAACACCTAGCTTACAGCTATATTAAAGTAAACCAACATTTTGGAGAGAGAGAGAGAAAGACAGAGAGACAGAAAACACAGGGATAAATACACTGGGGAAAATAAGCGACACCTGGAGGGGGTGGAGACAATCACAAGGACAGGTGAAACAGATCAGGGCATGACAGTGAGAAACTTCCAGAAGGATAACCATCTCTGCAGCACTCCACCAATCAGGCCTTTATGGTAGTGACCACACAAAATCCACTCCTAAGTAAAAGGCACACGACAGCCAGCTTGGAGTTTGCCAAAAGGCAACTAAAGACTCTCAGACCATGAGAAACAATATTCTCTGGTCTGATGAAAGCAAGATGGAACTCTTTGGCCTGAATGCCAAGTGTCATGTCTAGAGGAAACCTGACACCTTCCCTACGGTGAAGCATGGTGGTGGCAGCATCATGCTGTGGGGATGTTTTTCAGCAGCAGGGACTGGGAGACTAGTCAGGATCGAGGGAAAGATGAACGGAGAAAAGTACAGAGAGATCCTTGATGAAAACCTGCTCCAGAGCGCTCAGGACCTCAGACTGGGGCGAAGGTTCATCTTCCAGCAGGACAACGACCCTAAGCACACAGCCAAGACAACGCAGGAGTGGCTTCGGGACAAGTCTCTGAATGTCCTTGAGTGCCCCAGCCAGAGCCCGGACTTGAACCTGATCTAACATCTCTGGAGAGACCTGAACACAACTGTGCAGTGACGCTCCTCATCCAACCTAAAATACCCAAGAAGATTCAAGGCTGTGATCTCTGCCAAAGGTGCTTTAACAAAGTTTTGAGTTAAAGGTCTGAATACTTATGTAAATGTGATATTTCAGTTTTTTACATTTCAAAAAAACTGTTTTCGCTTTGTCATTATGGGGTATTGTGTGTGGATTGATGAGGGGGGATAAACTATTTAATCAATTTTAGAATAAGGCTGTAATGTAACAAAATGTAGGAAAAGTCAAGGGGTCTGAATAGATTCTGAATGCACTGTACAAAGGCCTAAAACAACAATAAAGGCAGGTAGAGATGCAGACACATACACATACAGCGTGTGTGCCAGTCCCAGTACAGAGACAAAATCGAGTCGCAATTCAACAGCTCAGACACAAGAGGTATGTGGCAGGGTCTACAGTCAATCACGGATTACAAAAAGAAAACCAGCCCCGTCGCGGACCAGGATGTCTTGCTCCCAGACAGGCTAAACAACTTTTTGCCCGCTTTGAGGAAAATACAGTGCCACTGACACGGCCCCCTACAAAAACCTGCGGGCTCTCCTTCACTGCAGCCGAGGTGAGTAAAACATTTAAACGTGTTAACCCTCGCAAGGCTGCAGGCCCAGACGGCATTCCCAGCCGCGTCCTCAGAGCATGCGCAGACCAGCTGGCTGGTGTGTTTACGGACATATTCAATCAATCCTTATCCCAGTCTGCTGTTCCCACATGCTTCAAGAGGGCCACCATTGTTCCTGTTCCCAAGAAAGCTAAGGTAACTGAGCTAAACGACTACCGCCCCGTAGCACTCACTTCCGTCATCATGAAGTGCTTTGAGAGACTAGTCAAGGACCATATCACCTCCACCCTACCGGAACACCCTAGACCCACTCCAATTTGCTTACCGACCCAATAGGTCCACAGACGACGCAATCGCAACCACACTGCACACTGCCCTAACCCATCTGGACAAGAGGAATACCCATGTGAGAATGCTGTTTCATCGATTAACAGCTCAGCATTTAACACCATAGTACCCTCCAAACTCGTCATCAAGCTCGAGACCCTGGTCTCGACCCCGCCCTGTGCAACTGGGTCCTGGACTTCCTGACGGGCCGCCCCCAGGTGGTGAGGGTAGGTAACAACATCTCCACCCCGCTGTCCTCAACACTGGGGCCCACAAGGGTGCGTTCTGAGCCCTCTCCTGTACTCCCTGTTCACCCACGACTGCGTGGCCATGCACGCCTCCAACTCAATCATCAAGTTTGCGGATGACACTACAGTGGTAGGCTTGATTACCAACAACGACGAGACGGCCTACAGGGAGGAGGTGAGGGCCCTCGGAGTGTGGTGTCAGGAAAAAATCCTCACACTCAACGTCAAAAAACAAAGGAGATGATTGTGGACTTCAGGAAAACAGCAGAGGGAGCACCCCCTATCCACATCGACGGGTCAGTAGTGGAGAAGGTGGAAAGTTTTAAGTTCCTCGGTGTACACATCACGGACAAACTGAATTGGTCCACCCACACAGACAGCGTCGTGAAGAAGGCGCAGCAGCGCCTCTTCAACCTCAGGAGGCTGAAGAAATTCGGCTTGTCACCAAAAGCACTCACAAACTTCTACAGATGCACAATCGAGAGCATCCTGTCGGGCTGTATCACCGCCTGGTACGGCAACTGCTCCGCCCACAACCGTAAGGCTCTCCAGAGGGTAGTGAGGTCTGCAGAACGCATCACCGGGGGCAAACTACTTGCCCTCCAGGACACCTACACCACCCGATGTCACAGGAGGCCATAAAGATCATCAAGGACAACAACCACCCAAGCCACTGCCTGTTCACCCCGCTATCATCCAGAAGGCGAGGTCAGTACAGGTGCATCAAAGCAGGGACCGAGAGACTGAAAAACAGCTTCTATCTCAAGGCCATCAGACTGTTAAACAGCCACCACTAACATTTAGCGGCGCTGCCAACATACTGACTCAACTCCAGCCACTTTAAAAATGGGAATTGATGGAAATTATGTAAAAATGTACCACTAGCCACTTTAAACAATGCCACTTAATATAATGTTTACATACCCTACTTACCCATCTCATATGTATATACTGTACTCTATATCATCTACTGCATCTTGCCATCTTTATGTAATACATGTACCACTAGCCACTTTAAACTATGCCACTTTATGTTTACATACCCTACAGTACTCATCTCATATGTATATACCGTACTCTATACCATCTACTGCATCTTGCCTATGCCGTTCTGTACCACCACTCATTCATATATCTTTATGTACATATTCTTTATCCCTTTACACTTGTGTGTGTATAAGGTAGTAGTTGTGGAATTGTTAGGTTAGATTACTTGTTGGTTATTACTGCATTGTCGGAACTAGAAGCACAAGCATTTCGCTACACTCGCATTAACATCTGCTAACCATGTGTATGTGACTAATACAATTTGATTTGATTTGATTTGATTTGCACAGATACACACAGTCTTTCCTCAAGTTTGAGGTCTGTTATTATCTTCCCAATTCTGTGGAAATGAGGCCATCATTGTGTCAATATTCAATATGCCATATTTCTTCTTCTTGTTCTGCTAAAGTGTTTCTTATCAAGCCATTATCAAGATTGTAATTATCTTGAATTTACTGTTGTTATATTTGTTTCTAAACTTGCTTCTTATGTCTTTTGTTCATTCAATAGTGTACTGTAATGTGTGCATTGTGTCTATCTGCATCATTCACAATTGTATTGTTTCAGTAGTTATCAATWTCCCAAGTTATCACAATTACTGCATTACTCATTATTACTCATTATTTGAACTAATAATAAGACATTTTGACACTTACATTTCCTTGGTGGATTATGGTAAATGTGAGTGAAATTAATTGACACAATAAGATATTCAGTCTTATCCTTCACCCAAAATAAATCCAAGAGGCTTTCATTCTGCAGCAAACTATGATATTCAATTGCAAAGTTTAAGTCTACTTTCATGTCTGGTATCTAATGGCATCAATTAATCAGAAGGAAAGCGTGAATAAAAAACATACATTTTGAAGTATGTGATAATAATTACCCCCCCTTGAAAGGCTTCAATGTTTTCGCTGAAGTAGATTAATATGATTCAGCTTATTGGAGGGGAACAGACGCATTTTTGCTTTAATCACATTTTTATGAGGAAGCTAATTTTGATGCTTGAGGCCTACTCCAATAACTAACATCAATTGGGTTCCTTGAATCAAGAGAAGGCAATGTAATATACAGTGCCCGCTGTAATTATTGTGACAGAGAAGCATTTGTTCTTATTTTGGCTCTATACTCCAAAAGTTTGTATTTGAAATCAAACAATGACTATGAGGTTTAAGTGCATACTGTCAGCTTTAATTTGAGGGTATTTTCATTCATATCGGGCGAACTGTTTAGAAATTACAGCACTCTTTGTACATAGCCCCCCATTTTAGAGCAACAAAAGCATTGGGACAAATTCACTTACAATATATGTGTATTAAAGTAGTCAAAAGTTTAGTATTTGGTCCCATATTCCTAGCACGCAATGATTACATCAAGCTTAAGACTCTACAAACTTGTTGAATGCATTTACTGTTTGTTTTGGTTGTGTTTCCGATCATTTTGTTCCCAATAGAAATGTATGGTAAATCATGTATTGTGTCATTTTGGAGTCCCTTTTATTGTAAATACGAATAGAATATGTTTCTAAACACTTTACATTCATGTGGATGCTACCATGGTTACGGATAGTCCTGAATGAATCGTGAATAATGATGAGTGAGAAAGTTACAGATGCACAAATATCAAACCCCCAAGACATGCTAACCTCTCACCATTACAATAACAGGGGAGGTTAGCATTTCTGGGGATATGATAATTGTGCGTCTGTAACTTCCTCACTCATCATTATTCATGATTCATTCAGGACTATCCATAATCATGGTACACTCCACATTAATGTAGAAGTGTTTAGAAACAATAAAAATATCCTCAAATTAAAGCTGGCTGTCTTCACTTTAACCTCATTTCATTGTATAATTTCAAATCCAAAGTGCTGGAGTACACAGCTCAAAGAATAAAAAATCCTTCACTGTCCCAATAATAACTGTATTTCCCTTATAAGGATGTGTATCTCAAATATATTATCTATAAAGGTCAATATTGATTAGGATTGCCTTGGATAAAGATAAAGAAAAAATAAAATAGCCTCTAAAGCTCGAGTTATAGAGCTGAGCCCTGTCTCAGAGCGTTATGTAACATTAAAAAGACATGACGAGAGAGCACCTGATCAATGTTAGTGGTACAAGGCAGTACTTTTTACAGACTTGGAAGTCAGCCAACACAGCCATTTATAATTGTATTACCCCACTCTATTTATTAGCCTAGCAGATGCCCTTACTCAGGGTGACCTATCTAGCTCCATTTCATACAGAGGACTCCCTCCTTCACTTGGTCACTGATCAGGTGGACTGACAGTATCCACTGGACAGGAGCATTCCATGCTGAACATAGAGGTTACCAAAGGGGAGACTTTACAAAGGAATAGGATTTGTACCAACCTTCCCACCTGAATTGATTCTCATCCCCACAGTGTTAGTTTGCGTGACACAGAAGTGTTATATGACAGAGACAACTAGCACACTCTCACCATGAAATTAGTCTCAAATCCACTCCTTCAACTCCCTTGACCAGGGCCAAACAGAAACCCTTACCTCTACCTCTCTGAGTGTCAGGGCCACACAATTCACAGGCTCTCTGAGAGAATCCTCATGATCCTCACAGTCAAGGAAAAGAGTCAAGAAGTGAGATAAAGATTGTTGTTTGGCTTTTCTCCCTGGATAGTTCAGAAACTAACTGAGAAACTCTATCTGCCTTTCCATGTTAGGTCAAAGGTCAAAGGAAAAGTAAACCTACAGTGAGCCTGTCTCAGCAGGGGCACTGTATTGTATCCTTTCTGCAGGTAAAGGAGAAATCAAGACCAGTGCATGTTTCTCAGAGATCCACATTTGGCAGCCACTGGCAAAATAACATGAGATGAACTTTTGGATCCATCTCTCACTACAACCCTGAGCAGAGTTACTGTGATACAACGGCTAAAAAGGTCAACTATTCCAACATAGCAGCCAATTACTACAGTCCTTGATAATCAGTATGTTTCCTCTCCTCAGTTCTACATGTGAAAAGATTTGGCATGGGCCCTCAGATCCTCAAAAAGGGGGCCGAACTCCCTGCAGCCCAGGACCTCTATACCAGGTGGTCAGAGGAAGGTCCTAAAAATGGTAAAAGACTCAAACCAAGTCAAAAACTGTTCTCTCTGCTACCGCACGTCAAACGGTACCGATGCACCAAGTCTGGAACCAACAGGACCCTGAACAGCTTCTACCCCCAAGACATAAGACTCCTAAATAGGTAGTTAAATTGTTAACCAAATAGCTACCCGGACTATCTGCATTGACCCTGTGTGTACTAACTTTTTGGACTTTGGACTCACATACGCTGCTGCTACTGTTTACTATTCGTCACTTTATTCCTAGCTACATGTATATGTACATATCTACCTCAATTACCTCGTACCCCTGCACATTGACTCAGTACTGGTACCCCTTGTATATAGCCAAGTTAACATTACTCATTGTGTATCTAAGGATCGGACCCTTTTTTTCCATTTTCGCCTAAAATGACAGACCCAAATCGAACTGCCTGTAGCTCAGGACCTGAAGCAAGGATATGCATATTCTTGATACCATTTGAAAGGAAACACTTTGAAGTTTGTGGAAATGTGAAATTAATGTCGGAGAATATAAAACATTAGATCTGTAAAAAAATATATATATACAAAGAAAAAAACATGCGTTTTAGTTTTCCTTATCTTTGAAATGCAAGAGAAAGGCCACAATGTATTATTCCAGCTTAGGCGCAATTTAGATTTTGGCAACTAGATGGCAGCAGTGTATGTGCAAAGTGTTAGACTGATCCTATGAACCATTGCATTTCTGTTCAAAATGTTGTATCAAGTCTGCCCAAATGTGCCTAATCGGTTTATTAATACATTTTCTGTGCACTCTCCTCAAACAATAGTATTTTATTATTTCACTGTAATGCTACTGTAAATTGGACAGTGCAGTTAGATTAACAAAAATGTAAGCTTTCTGCCCATATCAGATATGTCTATGTCCTGGGAAATGTTCTTGTTACTTACAACCTCATGCTAATCACAATAGTGCACGTTAGCTCAACCGTCCCATGGGGGGGGGTACCAATCCCATAGAGGTTATTAATACTTTTATTATTACATGTTTTACTTTTCTATTATTTCTCTATTTTCTTTCACTCTGCATTGTTGGGAAGGGCCCGTAAGTAAGCATTTCACTGTTTGTCCACACCTGTTGTTTACAAAGCATGTGACAAATGAAATTGTATTTGATTTTGTTTTGTGGCCTGTTTTTACAGTAGGCATTAACGCTGAGGAGCAGGAAGTGACTGTCTCTGACTCCACCATGCAGGCGAAGCTGAAGCTGCCCCGCCCACCTTAAGATCTTTTTTTTTCAGCTATTTATTTCCTGTGTTTGAGGGGTGCAAAATCCACTTGTCACTTAAATCTCGCTGGATTGATTGCTTTCATTTTACTGCTGCGACTCTGTCGTATATTCTTGCTTGTGTCATTCATTTCTTCCGTTAACGTTACAACTGTGAAAATGTTTGTAATGACCTGTCAGATACACCATGGTAATGGCTGAAATGGGCTCAGTGGAATACATTGACTTTCCGTTGGATCTGTAAGAAGCTTCATCAGGGATTTAACGCATCTTCTCGACACTTACATAACAAGAAAGAGAAGAAAGACAACCTTTTTGTGGAATTGAAAAAAGTAAAAATGTTATACAATTTTATACTTACACAGTAATTATGACAACTTCCAGAGGATGTCCTCCACCCTATCAGAGCTCTTTCAGCATGAACTGACATGTTGTGCACCCAATCAAAGGATCAGAGATTTAATCTAGTACTGAAAGCATAAGCTACAACTAGCTAGCACTGCAGTGCATAAATGTGGCGAATAGTTGACTCAAAGAGAGACAAAGACAATAGTTTAACAGTTTTGAACAAATGTACAGTATTTCTTAAAAATGAAGGAATAGCAAGAGAGAGAGAGAGAGAGAGAGAGAGCGAGATGGTTATATTTCATTGCATTTTTTTGGCTTTCACTTACTTAGCCAGTGAATGCAGCTAGCTAGTTTAGCCTACTCAAACACCAGACTCAAACAGAGAGGGATGCTATGTTATCTAGCTGGCTAAGGCAATCCAACACTGGAACTCTTCCAAGTCAAGGTAAGCTTTGCTGTACACTGTACTGCATGATTATAGCGGGTTTACTAACGCATTACTTCTAGTAACTATTTGTAGACTATGATGTTAGCTAATATGGTGACAACAATGTAGGCTGTGTGTAGCGGTTAGCAGTTATAGTATGAAGGTTTGGTTTAGAATGTTTCTTTTTGCCTGGTCTCAGACAGCTGTCCACAAGTGAAGGGAAAAGGTGAGAGAAGGAGAGTGTGTAGATGCGAGACGGAATTATACAAAGAGCAAAGTGATCATGCTGTTTGTATGTGGCTGCTATGAAAGTTAACTGTTTGCGGGTGATCAGGGGTGTATTCATTCCACCGATTCTGTTGAAAAACGTTTCTTAAACGGAAGCAAATGGAACGAAGCGGGGATAAACATATCTGAATTTGTCCAATCTCGCCTGCAACTGTTTGGACTAATGATTCCACCCTAGATCAGCTAGATGCAGGCAAGAGTGTGCAATGCGGTATTGAATGTGTCTGTCACCTTGATTACTCAAAACAATTTCTTGACCTGTGCACCTACGTTGTAAACTTTAATTTGTAGGCTAGGTTGTAGCAACCTCATGATGGGTATAGGGAAAATTTGAGTATCATGTACAATAGAAGCCAAAACCTATTGATGTTTACATTGAGCTAGGTGATGGGATATGAATGACAGTCAACCAATATGCTGTAATAGAAATAAGACCATGCTCATAAAAAAAAAAAAAATCGTCCTCCTAATCTTAAACGACACTGACCGCCACTGTAGTGCAGGGAGGCCTAGACAGAGCAAGTTTTGATGGTTTCAGCCCTGTTCCACCCTATTATGTTAATCTATTCATATACGCAAATAACCCCAGTTCATTACTGTTATATTTATTAGAATTGTTTTTAAGGGGCCTCCAGTGGCGCAGCAGTCTAAGGCACTGCATCGCAGTGCTTGAGGCGTCACTACAGATCCGGGTTCGATCCCGGGCTGTGTCGCAGCCGGCCGTGACCAGGAGACCCATGAGGCAACGCACAGTTGGCCAAGTGTCGTCCGGGCTAGGGGAGGGTTTGGCCGGCTGGGATGTCCTTGTCCCATCGCGCTCTAGCGACTCGTGTGGCGGGCCAGGTGCATGCATGCTGACACAGTTGCCAGTTGTACAGTGTTTCCTCTGACACATTGGTGCGGCTGGCTTCTGGGTTAAGCAAGCAGTGTGTCAAGAAGCAGTGCAGCTTGGGAGGGTCGTGTTTCAGACGACACATGGCTCTCAATCTTCGCCTCTCCCGAGTCCGTACGGGAGTTGCAGCGATGGGACAAGACTGTAACTACCAATTGGATATCACTAAAAAGTACAAAATATCATCATTTTAAACCTTTTAACAATTTTGATGACCGTTGCTACAGTGACAAGATGGCACCAACCGACACGGTCACCCTGTTTCTAGCACCTAGCCACCTTTGCAGTATTTATCTTTTTTTATATATTTTCTAACATTACTTGCTCAGAACTTTTCTAGTATTATTTCCCACAACCAAAAAAAAACGTTTGCACATTAGATCGGCGGTCACTCACCAGAAATTCAACCAGAAATTTAACTTCCCTGACCTGGATCCTTTGTTTGGACTACAGGGAGGATGTGAGAGCTCTAAAATTTTTACTTTGCCCATCTTGTCTTTGGTGTCATTAACAATCCTTGGTTCCTGTCTGTGCCCTGTGTAGATTTATGCGGGGGGGGGGGGGGTGTCATGACCTCCTTCTATAGACTATTTGGTAGAACGGCCAGAATATGTTAAGATAGGAGATGGTGCCAGACACATGCCGGAACCAACCCTATGAACTATGCCTATGTAACATCTCTGTAAACTACGTTGTATAGGCATAGTTGGGACTGCCCCAGTAGAGCTCCTGACAGACTATGGTGCATCAAGTTTGTTGGAACCTCTCCAGCGTGCTGATAATAAACAATGATTCATTTAAGATTGTCTTCGAGTGTCCCTGGATAAGAATTTCCACAACAGAGCCCTGGCGGAGTGGTGTGAGGTAAATAACCTCTGTCAACAAAACGAAGGAGCTGATCATGGACTACAGGAAACAGCAGAGAGTGCACACCCCCATCCACATCGACAGGGTTGCAATTGAGAGGGTCAAAAGATTCAAGTTCCTCTGCGGGCACATCACTGAGGACTTGAAATGGTCCCTCCACACCGACACCGTTGTGAAGAAGAAACAACAGCGCCTCTTCAACCTCACGAGAGAAATTTGGCTTGGCCCGTAAGACCCTCACAAACTTCTACAGATGCACCATCAAGAGCTGTCAGGCTGTATCACCACCTGGTACGGCAACCCCACCGCCAGCAACTGCAGGGCTCTCCAGAGGGTGGTGCGGTCAGCCTAACGCATCACCAGGGGCACACTGCCTGCCCTCCAGGACATCTACAGTACCCGGTGTCACAGGAAGCCCAAGAATATCATCAAAGACCTCAGCCACCCGAGCCCCGGCCTGTTCACCCTGCTACCATCTCGCTGACAGAGACAGTACAAGTGCATCAAAGCCGGGACAGAGAGACTGAGAAACAGCTTCTATCTCCAGGGCATCAGACTGTTGAACAGTCATCACTAGCTGGCCTCCGGCTAGTACCCTGCCCTGCATCTTAAACACTGTCACTAGTCGGGTACAGCCCGGGACACTACCCTGCACATTAGAGAGACTGAGACTGCTGCCCTATGTACTGTACACCGAGTATACCAAACATTAAGAACACCTTCCTAATATTAATTTGCACCCCTCCCCCTCCCTTTTTGCCCTCAGAACAGCCTCAATTCGCCGGGGCATGGGACTCTACAAGGTGTCAAAAGTGTTCCACAGGGATGTTGGCCCATGTTGACTCCAATGCTTCCCACAGTTGTGTCAAGTTGGCTGGTTGTCCTTTGGGTGGTGGACCATTCTTGTTACACACAGGAAACTGTTGAGCGTGAAAAACCCAACAGAGTTGCATTTCTTGACACAAACCGGTGTGCCTGGCACCTACTACCATACACCGTTCAAAGACACTTAAACCTTTTGTCTTGCCCATTCAGGCTCTGAATGGCACACATACACAATCCATGTCTCAATTGTCTCAAGGCTTAAAAATCCTTCTTCAACCTGTCTCCTCCCCTTCACCTACACTGATTGAAGTGGATTTAACAAATGACATCAGTAAGGGCACATAGCTTTCACCTGGTCAGTCTATGTCATGGAAAGAGCTTCATGTTTTGTATACTCAGTGTCTATAGAGTCATTGAACACTGGTCACTTTAATAATGTTTACATAATGTTTATTGCTAGCGAGATCCTATATTTATATTCCGGACTCTGACATTTCTCGTTGTAATATTTCTTATTTTCTTACTTTTTTGTGAGGGGGGATTATTTTTGTTTTAGTATTGTACTGTTAGACACTTACTGCACTACTGGAACTAAAAACATAAGCATTTTCGCTGCACCTGCTTTAACATCTGCTAATCTGTGTAAGCAACAAATAAACTTTGATTTGAAATCTCTGTTACAGCCTCCATGGCAGGTGGCACTGGTAGAGCTCTAGGTGCTGTTCCCATGTGGGATGAGGAGTTATTCATCCCAGACACTGACCTTCACATCCTCCCATTCAGCAAAGTGTCACATCCCATCAGGCCATATCCACTCCAATTCTTACTATCAAGCTATCTGCAAAGCCATGCTCCCCCTCTATAACTGTACCACTGCACACACTCAATTAGCTATTACTCTCTGTGTCCATGTCTGTGTGTGTTTGTCGTCGTCGTCGTCCCCCCCATTCATTTTAAGTGTTTGTCCTGAAAATCAGTTGTTTCAACAATATTTTATATGCATGTATATAACGACATGTCTCATGTTTTATGTACAAGTAGTGGGGTCCAAAATTATTGACACCCTTGATAAAGAAAATTCTATTATTTTATACTAATACTGTACAAAGTAATACTTTTTTTCTCAAAAAGGTGTTTTCAATACCTGTTTTCAATACCTTTCAATACTTCACATTGCAAGGATAACGGCACTGAACCTATTTCTAAAATGTTTTCTGAGACACACTGAGAGGGATCTTAGACCATTCCTCCATACTGAATGCTTCCACTGGTCCTGGGGCCCTTGTTAAGGTCAACGGCATCATGAACTTTACCCAGTACTAGGATTTTTTTTTGCCAAAAACCTGGTTGCCTTTGCCAGAAGGCTGAAACTTGGCCGCAAGTGGATCTTCCAGCAAGACAATAACCCCAAGCACACATCACAATCCACAAAGTAATGGTTAATTGGCCATAAAATCAACATTTTGCAATGGCCATCTCAGTCTTCGGACTTGAAACCCATTGAAAGCCTGTGGTTTGAATTGAAGAGGGCAGTCCATAAACACAGACGAAGGATATCAAGGATCTGGAAAGATTCTGTATGGAGTAACTGTCTGAGATCCCTCCCAATGTGTTCTCTAATCTCATAAAACATTTTAGAAAAAGTATCAGTGCCATTATCCTCACAAGATGAGGTATTGAAAGGTACTGAAAACAGCGGTGTCAATCATTTGGATGCCTATCTTTTTGAGAAAAAAAGTATTACTTGTTAAACAAAATCTCTTTCTCTGAGCAATTGTATTAGTATAAAATCATTTCCCAATTATTTTTTAGCATACAATATAGCTCAGTATTTGAATTATTTTACATAGTCATTTTTTCTCATCTTCATCAAGGGTGTCAATAATTTCGGACCCGACTGTATTTTTGTATAGGCATTTGAATTTTACTGAATTCAGTTCTATTTCCTTTTATTCAAATTGCAATTCTGATTCCTGTTTATTACTTAAATTCAAATTCAAGAATTGAATTGGAATTTGAGGCATTCTCAATACAATTCTTGATTGAGCCCAACCCTGACACACACACAGAGACAGACATGCACCCGTCAAACACGTGAATCCTTCAACAAGGTCAGAGCAGAAGTTAAAAGACCTGACTTGCGATGTCAGCGGAAACTGTCTTTTGGCTAACACTATTTACTGTTTCTATTAGATTAGTTCAGAGATTCCAGACCTAACTCAGCACAACTCAGGACCACCCTGTATGGATGCAGACTGTTAATGGCTCACCGCATGGGCTTCAGAAATAGGCAACCCCTGTTGTGATGCGCTGCATTCCAAAATAATGACCGTGGAGATTCATCAGCCAAGCCTGACCATGCACTTCCTGATGACCTCACAACTGCACTATCATCAGTCATCTGTATCTGAGCTCTTCTTTCTAAGCAAAGATGATTCAACTTTGTTTCAACACAAAGAGATTGCTTAGTTTATGAGTGCCTGTACTGTATGTGAACTTAATATAAAGTAAGGTACACTCCCCTACTTACGTATTTGGACAGCTAATTTTAATTTTAATTTATTTTTTATTTCACCTTTACTTAACCAGGTAGGCCAGTTCAGAACAAGTTCTCAATTACAACTGCGTCCTGGCCAAGATAGAGTAAAGCAGTGCGACATAAAACAACAACACAGAGTTACACATGGGATAAACAAAAGTACAGTCAATAACACAATAGAAAAGTCTATATACAGTGTGTGCAAATGGAGCAAGGAGGTAAGGCAATAAATAGGCCATAGTTGCGAAGTAATTGCAATTTAGCAAATTAACACTGGAGTGATAGGTGTGCAGAAGATGATGTGTAAGTAGAAATACTGGTGTGCAAAAGAGCAAAAAAAAGTTAATAAAAACAATGAGGATGAGGTAGGTAGTTGGATGGGCTATTTACAGATGGCTGTGTACAGCTAGAGCGATCGGTAAGCTGCTCAGATAGCTGATGCTTAAAGTTAGTGAGGGAGATATAAATCGCCAACTTCAGCAATTTTTGCAATTTGTTCCAATCATTGGCAGCAGAGAACTGTAAGGAAAGGCGGCCAAAGGAGCTTCCCACTGCACTGAGGCTAGGTAACACAGTCACCACCGATAAATCCATGATAATCTAAAATTTCAATAAGCATTTCTCTACGGCTGGCCATGCCTTCCTCCTGGCTACTCCAACCCCGGCCAACAGCTCCGCCCCCACTGCAGCTACTCGCACGAGCCTCCCCAGCTTCTCCTTCACCCAAATCCAGATAGCAGATGTTCTGAAAGAGCTGCAAAACCTGGACCCGTACCAATCAGCTGGGCTAGACAATCTGGACCCTCTCTTCCTAAAACTATCCGCCGCCATTGTTGCAACCCCTATTACCAGCCTATTCAACCTCTCTTTCGTATTGTCCGAGATCCCTAAAGATTGGAAAGCTGCCGCGGTCATCCCCCTCTTCAAAGGGGGTGACACTCTAGACCCAAACTGCTATAGACCTATATCTATCCTGCCCTGCCTCTCTATAGTCTTCGAAAGCCAAGTTAATAAACAGATCACTGATCATTTGGAATCCCACCGTACCTTCTCCGCTGTGCAATCCGGTTTCCGAGCCGGTCACGGGTGCACCTCAGCCACGCTCAAGGTACTAAACGATATCATAACGGACATCGATAAAAGACAGTACTGTGCAGCCGTCTTCATCGACCTGGCCAAGGCTTTCGACTCTGTCAATCACCGTATTCTTATTGGCAGACTCAATAGCCTTGGTTTCTCAAATGACTGCCTCGCCTGGTTCACCAACTACTTTGCAGACAGAGTTCAGTGTGTCAAATCGGAGGGCCTGTTGTCCGGACCTCTGGCAGTCTCTATGGGGTACCACAGGGTTCAATTCTCGGGCCGACTCTTTTCTCTGTATATATCAATGATGTCGCTCTTGCTGCGGGTGATTCCCTGATCCACCTCTACGCAGACGACACCATTCTGTATACTTCTGGCCCTTCCTTGGACACTGTGCTAACTAACCTCCAAACAAGCTTCAATGCCATACAACACTCCTTTCGTGGCCTCCAACTGCCTTTAAATGCTAGTAAAACCAAATGCATGCTTTTCAACCGTTCGCTGCCCGCACCAGCCCACCCGACTAGCATCACCACCCTGGACGGTTCTGACCTAGAATATGTGGACAACTATAAATACCTAGGTGTCTGGCTAGACTGTAAACTCTCCTTCCAGACTCATATTAAACATCTCCAATCCAAAATCAAATCTAGAATCGGCTTTCTATTTCACAACAAAGCCTCCTTCACTCACGCCCCGCCAAACTTACCCTAGTAAAACTGACTATCCTACCGATCCTCGACTTCGGCGATGTCATCTACAAAGTAGCTTCCAATCCTCTACTCAGCAAACTGGATGCAGTCTATCACAGTGCCATCTGTTTTGTTACCAAATCACCTACCACTGCGACCTGTATGCTCTCGTCGGCTGGCCCTCGCTACATATTCGTTGCCAGACCCACTGGCTCCAGGTCATCTATAAGTCTATGCTAGGTAAAGCTCTGCCTTATCTCAGCTCACTGGTCACGATAACAACACCCACCCGTAGCACACGTTCCAGCAGTATCATCCCCAAAGCCAACACCTAATTTGGCCGCCTTTCCTTCCAGTTCTTTGCTGCAAGTGACTGGAACGAATTGCAAAAATCGCTGAAGCTGGAGACTTATATTTCCCTCACCAACTTTAAACATCAGCTATCTGAGCAGCTAACCGATCGCTGCAGCTGTACATAGTCCATCTGTAAATAGCCCATCCAATCTACTTACCTCATCACGATACTGTTTTTATTTACTTTTCTGCTCTTTTGCACATCAGTATCTCTACTTGCACATCATCATCTGCCCATTTATCACTCCAGTGTTAATCTGCTAAATAGTAATTATTCGCTACTATGGCCTATTTATTGCCTTACCTCCTCATGCCTTTTGCACACACTGTATATAGACTTTCTTTTTTTCTACTGTGTTATTGACTTGTTTATTGTGTTATTGGCTTGTTTATTGTTTATTCCATGTTATTCCATGTGTAACTCTCTGTTGTTGTCTGTGTCACACTGCTTTGCTTTATCTTGGCCAGGTCGCAGTTGTAAATGAGAACTTGTTCTCAACTGGCCTACCTGGTTAAATAAAGGTGAAATAAAACTAATTTAATAACATAAAAGGTGGTGTTGGCTTTGGGGATGACCAGTGAGATATACCTGCTGGAGCGCATGCTATGGGTGGGTGTTGTATGGTGACCAGTGAGCTGAGATAAGGCAGAGCTTAACCTTTACCGACAGTGATGCAACATTTTTAAATGTGTCTCTATACTCCAGGATTTTGGGTTTGAGATCAAATATTTCATATGAAGTGACTTTTATTTGAGGGTATTGTCATGCAAATCTAATTTCCCTTTTAGAAATGAAAGCACTTTATATATCTAGTGCCCCCATTTGAAGATGACAATTATTTGTACATATTTCTCTTATAGTGTACCAAAGTAGTCAAAAGTTTAGTATTTGGTTCCAAATTCATCATTCAGTTCGCTAAGCGCTAGGCACAATGACTACATCAAGCTTGTGACTCAACAAACTCATTGGATGCATTTGCATTTTGTTTTGGTTGGGTTTAAGTTTTGTTTTGCCCAATAGGAACTGAATGATGACTGGAGTAATTGTCTTTCTAAGTGAGTAATAAGATATTTCAGAACACTTCTGAATCAATCCTGATAATTCCATGATTAAGCAAAATCATGAATGAATCATGAATAACAATGAATGTTACAAAGGCTACAAGAAAGCCCGCTAACCTTTTTGGAAGGGTATGAAATGTGTCACTCTGCAACTTTCTCACTCATCATCAATCACAATTCATGAATGGTTATTCATAATCACGGTAGCATCCACATTCATGTAGAAGTGTTCACAAATATTCTTACTGACAATACAACTGATTCCAAAATGACACGACACATTATTCACCATTCACTTCCTATTGGACAAAACATAATCCAAATCAACCTAAACAAGCTGCAAATGCATCCAATAAGTTTGAGTCACATCTTGATGTAGTCATTGTGTGCTAGGAATATGGGACCAAATACTAAACTTTTGTCTACTTTAATACACTATAAGTGAAATGTTTTCAAATACTTCTGACATCTTCAAATGGGGGGACTAGATATATAAAGTGTTTTCTTCTAAATGGTAAAACTATTTGATCTCAAATCCTAAATGTTGGAGGAAAGAGACAAATGAAACATTTTTGCATCGCTGTACAAATACTGTACATACGTAAGGGAGTGTTTGTGTCTGTTTCAAACAGCTATGCTGGGTAGACTTGTTGACTTAGGGTTTGTTGGCATCTAAAGCCCGTTTTTGAGAGTTACCTTGGCTATTGAGAGAGGATAAATGACAGGATATCCCGTACTTAATGAAAGGCCCAACCAGCAGCTGGAGAATTAAGTGTTCAGCCAGTCCTCTATGCTCCAAAGCTTTATGATTACACTGCTCTGCTCAACACTCAGGATTTAGCTGAACATGAGATAAAAATCAAGTACACACTCCATTACAGAATAGGGGCTTTTCCTCAGACAGATCTGCAGGTGAATCCCTCACACCTAACATGACTTTTAAATGAGACAAAAAACCCTCTTAGGACAGTCACTGCATGTACTGTACAGCGTTATGTACCAAAAATACAATACTTAGGGGGTGGTTTAATGTACTTAAGTAAAAATACTTTAAAGTACTACTTAAGTAGTTTTTTGGGTATCTTTACTTTACTATTTTATTTTTGACTATTTTTACTGCACTACATTCCTAAAGAAAATAATGTACTTTTTACTCCATACATTTTCCCCAAAATACTCATTACATTTTGAATGCTTGGCAGGACAGTAAAATGGTCCAATTCACGAATTTATCAAGAGAACATCCCTGGTCATGCCTACTGACACAAATGCTCGATTTGTAAATGGTGTCCGAGTGTTGGAGTGTGCCCCTCACTATCCATAAATGTTAAAAAATAAAATTGTGCCATCAGGTTTTCTTAAAATAAGGAATGTGAAATMAGGTATATTATTACTTTTGATACTTAAATATATTTTAGCAATTACATTCACTTTAGATACTTAAATATATTTGAGCAATTACATTCACTTTTGATACTTAAATATATTTTAGCAATTACATTCACTTTTGATACTTTTAGACTAGTCTTTTAGTATTTTATCGGGTGACTTTCACTTTTACTTGAGTCATTTTCTATTAAGGTATCTTTACTTTTACTCCAGTATGACAGTTGGGTACTTTTTCCACCACTGGTCCTAAGAACCCTACCACATCATTCAGCTACAGTGGGATTGTGCAGTCAACCTACTTTACCTGACCCTATCAAATGCAGCTATAATGTACCTGTCCCTCCCTGTTCCTCTGGATAATTTAAATATGTGCTAAATAAGAAACACATTACCACCAAGCAATCCTGTTTCCAATAAATCCTTAGATAATATAACATATTCACTTTCCACTAAGTTTCTTTAGTGTGGATTAGTGATATTGATAGATACATTATTCACTAGGCAATTTGTTGAGGCTCAGCTATCGAATAGTCCTCTGTGAGTTCCTCCTTGACATGAGACAGAGAATGACAGACAGCTAACACTCAATACCTTGACACAGACAGTGATAGACCACAGGCGTCTAACCTGCCTCTGCTCTGTGCCGCATCTCCTCTGTGACAATATGAGCTATGTCACATTCTTCACAGGTTCTGCTTTGAATCTCACTTTTCATTCAGCCACTGGGGATTTCAGAGAAATGCACAATCTTTTGGAGGTACTAAACTTTCTGTCTCCAACGTGTGTTAGAACTTCTCTCCCTGCATTATTGAACCATGTTATTGACCTGCATGCCTGTCAGCTTCTGTGCTGGATAGTGCAGTGGCATGAAGGAGCTGCCGTACGGAAAGATCATACATACAGGTGGGAAGACACACTGCGCACACAAACACACACGCACATGCACTTTGGTAGCTTTGGGTGTATATAACCACTGCACAAGCTCCTTTGTGTTAGAGATCATTCACAAGGCTCTGACATCACTTTCTAATATTACATCCTCTATTTCAAGCTGTCTTTAGCACACGCCCTCCCATTACTGATGCAGTCAGGGTAGATCACCACAAGCTAGTAACTGTCAATCAACGTGGTTGCCTGGCACAACCCTCCCTCTCTTGGGTGGCATGTGAGCTACTGTAAGCAGACCCTCCCCATCGTTCCACTGGCTGTCCCTCATGCAGGCAGGCAGGCACAGTCCTCCACAGCAGAGTGGGCCTCTGGGAAGCCAAACTCATACTTACTCATGCATGGAGACTGGCTCTTAATTTACCCCCTCGAGGAGTGAGGAAGCATCCCTCGTGAACGCCCCAACAAAACACCCGTCAAATGGTTGATACGCTCTCAGCAGCCATCTCTTATCCCCTCCTATTCTCCTCTGTCATTTATTATGGTTCTGCTTCACAAGGATGTTGTGATGACAGAGGGAAAAAGAGAGAGAGAGAATAGCAAAATATGATGCAGCTGATTGACAATCAACAGCAACAATACAGAAATGAATAGTGTCAATCAGTAGGAGTAGATTAGAATGCTGCGGTATCTGTTCAGGGGGCTGCTACACAGTGTTTGGGAGGCCCGTGGTTGGTTGGAGCAGAGAGCTATGTGTGGATGTAGTGAAAGAAAGGACAGGTCTCTGCTCTGGGCCTGACCTTTACCTGTGGGGAGCCAGACAGAACAGACAGACGGCCTCGTTAGCACCAAGCACTGATAACATCCTGGGATTGAACGGCTGAAGGCGTGACAGCCAGACAAAACGTCTGGCCGTCTGGAGATATAAACAAACATAAACAAACGTTGGCTTCATTCCCCCACACCTGGCCTGTTGAATATCTAGCTCCAGTCACGCTGCAGGGCACACGGAGCCATCTGAAAGGATAAAGGATGGCCACTCAGATGTCTTCTCCTTTATGTCTCCTTAAATGTTGTTCCCTTTCTACGGGAATGCCTTTGTTTGGGTGAACCATTCATCAATGGTTTTTGGGAAACCAAGCAGTAAATATCTGGCAACATTTGCATATGGCAGATGAGACAGATGATGGAGATGAGAGGTAATGATAATAGAATAGAATAGCAATGATCAGACAGAGGAGATGAATCGCCCAGGTTTAGCTCTGATGAGCGTGACCTGTCTGCTTGATGACAAAGAGATGTGTGATTTCCGGTGCACAGCCCCTTCTGTCAACTTCACAAACAGTCTTCGTTATGAAAACACAAACACAAAACGGTATCAATGTAATTTGCTATGCTTTTATGTTGCAATATCCTTTTAAAAGTTCACTCCTACAGTTAAACCCATAACTTCCTAATTTCTAAACTTCATAAACCCTCCTGGCAGGTTTGGTGCACTTCTCTAACAGGTTGGGATAGAGATTTTTTTTAAATCATTCATCCAGAATTGTAATTCCTCTCCCCTTTAGAGCAATGATTCATAAGTGAGCCAGCATTAGGATTCATGAGGTATGGCAGTCCTACACCTCCACAGTTCTCCACACTGCTAATCCCCCTCACCTCTGCTCTTGTGATGTGCTTCTCCATATTTAATTTCAACCATAAATCTTCTCCTCTCCCCTCTACGCACCCCCACAGTCCTGCGCTGGGCTGCGGAGCGTGTGATTGGAGGAGAGGCTGGGGGAGGGGAAGGACTGTGAGCCCAGTGGGGGCCATAGTGGAGGAGAGATGGGAGAGAGGCTTTGGGGCATACTAGAGACTACAGTGAAGCATTATTCAACACTGACTCCACCTGCTGATTACGTCAATATCACAACAGGAGATGGTGCATTGGGCCAACTGTAAGAAATCATACCAGACCCATTTTACTAACTTATTTTCCACAATACAAATGATACATAGTTTTAACATGGATGAATTATGTTTTCTATTGAGTGGCCACAAAGCTCCCACATGCTGTGGAAAGAAAACACTATAACCCCAGAGATCATTAGTTATTCACAGAGACCCCACCCTATACAGAATCCCACGTTCACTCAACCGTGAAACATCATCAGTGTAATTGGAGCACAACAAATTAGTCAATGAGATCAACTACAAATTACTCCATTTGKCATTGATTCTGCATTGTGATGGGCTGACTTTTTCCCCTTGTTCAATAGCCCAACATGCTATTCATCTCACCCAACGCATACTCACAGAGACAATTAAATCTCTTGCAGGCAGCAATCGATGCTTAAAACTGTGTAAAAACATTATTGACCCAACACTTCAGAAAGTCTGAGGTATTGAGCTACCAATCTAGTGGAAAGAGGCCCTAGAGCATATGTAGGCTATGTTTAAGGTTTTTGGGCAATGCATGAAAGATATCAAAATAAACATTTTTAATGACTGAATTCACTAACACTCTACCTTAAAGGAGAGGGTAGGAGTACATAATGAGTCTTCTTGGGACTGTTTGTTCTTGTGTGGCGAGTGAAGGTGAAGCTATGCAGTGTGTATGTGTCTGTGTCTGTGTCTGTGTGTGGACATGTTTAACTATGTATACAAGAATAGTAAACAAACACAAATTTGACCAACTGGGGAAATTTAGTTAGTCCCCACAAGGTCAAATGCTATTTCTAGTGGGTTTAGGGTTAAGATTAGAATTAGTTTTACGGTTAATAGCTCAGGTTAGGTTTAGGGTTAGGTTTTTGGGATAGGTTAGTTATTTTTCATTTTACTTTTATTTAATTAGGCAAGTCYGTTAGGAACAACTTCTTACTTTCAATGACGGCCTAGGAACGGTGGGTTAACTGCCTCGTTCAGGGGCAGAACGACAGATTTTTACCTTGTCAGCTCGGGGATTCAATCTTGCAACCTTTCGGTTACTAGTCCAACGTTCTAACCACCTGCCTCACCAGGGTTAAGGGTAAGGTTAGGGAAAATAGGATTTTGATTGGGACTAAATTGGCTGTCCGCACAAGGTTAGTTGTACAAGACTGTGTGTATGTGTGAGTGTTTACGTACAGTGCCTTCATCCCACTTGGCGTTTTTCCAAATTTTTTGTGTTACAACCTGTAATTTAAATTGATTTTTATTTGGATTTCATGTAATGGACATACACAAAATAGTCCAAATTGGTGAAGTGAAATGAAAACATTTATTTATTCTGATTCTAAAAAATTAAAAACAGAAAAGTGGTGCGTGCTTATGTATTCACCCTCTTTACTATGAAGCCCCTAAATAAGATATGGTGCAACCAATTACTTTCGGAAGTCACATCATTTGACCAAGGATCTCTCCAAACAGGTCAGGGACAGAGTTGTGGAGAAGTACAGATAAGGGTTGCGTTATAAAAAAATATCAGAAACGTTGAACATCCCACAGAGCACCATTAAATCCATTATTAAAAAATTGAAAGAATATAGCACCACAACAAACCTGCCAAGAGAGGGCCACCCACCAAAATTCACGGACCAGGCAAGGAGGACATTAATCAGAGAGGCAACAAAGAGACCAAAGATAACCCTGAAGGAGCTGCAAAGCTCCACAGCGGACATTGGAGTATCTGTCCATAGGACCACTTTAAGCTGTACACTCCATAGAGCTGGGCTTTACAGAAAAGTGGCCAGAAGAAAAAAACATTGCTTAAAGAAAAAAATAAGCAAACACGTTTGGTGTTCGCCAAAAGGCGTGGGAGAGACTCCCCAAACATATGGAAGAAGGTACTCTGGTCAGATGAGACTAAAATTAAGCTTTTTGGCCATCAAGGAAAATGCTATGTCTGGCAAACTCATCACCCTGAAACACATCCCCACGGTGGTGGCAGCATCATGCTGTGGGGATGTTTTCATCGGCAGGGACTGGGAAACTGGTCAGAAGTGAAGAATGATGGATGATGCTAAATGCAGGGAAATTCTTGATGCAACCTGTTTCAGTCTTCCAGAGATTTGAGACTGGGACAGAGGTTCACCTTCCAGCAGGATAATGACCCTAAGCATACTGCTTAGGCATACATACATACCCCAAGAGACCTGCAGCTGTAATTGCTGCAAAATCTGGCTCTACAAGTATTGACTTTGGGGGGTGAATAGAAGTTTTCATTTTTTTGTCTTATTTCTTTGTTTGTTTCACAATAAAAAAATATTTTGCATCTTCAAAGTGGTAGGCATGTTGTGTAAATCAAATGATACAAACCCCCCCAAAAAATCTATTTTAATTCCAGGTTGTAAGGCAACAAAATAGGAAAAATGCCAAGGGTGGTGAATACTTTCGCAAGCCACTGTACAGGTGGTTATGTGCGGATGGTTACATGTGTGGTTCTAACAAGCCATGTGATGGTCTTTCTTTGATCCAGAGGAGCTCGCAGAGCCATGTTTTTCTCCTCTTCACTATGTGATTTTATTGGCACACATGCCTCAGTCAACCCCTGTGGTAATTACCTCCTTCATTCTTCTGTATTTCAAAATGTGGACAAAGGAATTCCAGCATACATGCTCCAAGCTAGCCTGGCATGCTGAGAATACTGAAATGCAAATAAAGGTCAGTGCAATATAGTTCTGTTTAATGTAGTCACCTCTGCTCTGTCAACTATGCAGCCCTATATTTCCTATGTTCCCTCAGCCCTGTGTTCCTCAGCTCTATGTTCCCTCACTGTTCCCCTTGTTCCCTCATCCTATGTTCCCTCAGCTCTATGTTCCCTCAGCTGTATGTTCCCTCAGCCCTATGTTCCCTCAGCCCTATGTTCCCTCAGCTCATATGTTCCCTCAGCCCTATTTTCCCTCAGCCCTGCTATGCTCCCTCATCCCTGCTATGTTCCCTCAGACCTAAGTTCCCTCAGCCCTATGTTCCCTCAACCCTATGTTCCCCCCTCCCTATGTTCCCTGAGCTCTACGTTTCCTCAGCTGTATGTTCCCTCAGCCATGCTATGTTCCCTCAATACACACTGAAACAATTTCAATCAAAATTGGCTCAAATGCTTATTGTGCCAAGGTACAAAATGCTGATTATTTCAACATCTACACAAATATGCAAGGATATGGGCTGAGTGTACAAAACATTAAGGACACCTTCCTAGTCCCCTTTTGCCCTCAGCACATCCTCAATTTGTCGTGGTATGGACTCTATAAGGTGTTGAAAATGTTCCACAGGGATGCTGGCCCATGTTAACTACAATGCTTCCCACATTTGTGTTAAGTTGGCTGGATGTCCTTTGGGTGGTGGAAAATTCTTGATACACAATCTCTGAATGGCACACATACACAATCCATGTATCCTCCCCTTCATCTACACTGACTGAAGTGGATTTAACAAGTGACATCAATACAGGATCATAGCTTTCACCTGGACTCACCTGGTCATTCTATGTCATGGAAAGAGCAGGTGTCCTTAATGTTTTGTATACTCAGTGCGTATGGGTCCTACTGAATAATATGTTTAATCATTATGACCTTGACCTTTTGTCAATATTAAAGCAGAATTGCATTTTCTGAGATAAAACAAAATAATCTCAGCATCTACTCAAGTAAAAGAAATGTAATTATTTTTCGGAGCAGTCCTATGCAAGGTACAAAAACAATGTGTTACAATAAACATGCTTCTGATCTGTAATTGATGGTCCTTGTTGATTCATTTATACAACAGAGGYTCCACTCACTAGAAGACCTGTGTACATCAAGCAGGTGAAAAATATATCCTATGTCAAATATTTATTTTCACATAACACATTTACCCTTTTAAACAGGGGTACATTCCGTGCAGCTCCAACAGTACTAGATATTGAGAGAATTTGAAAAAAGGTTATTTCTCTCATTTGGATTGCCGACCAATAGTTTAGAAGATAGAATTGAGGGAACATAGGTCTGAGGGAACATAGGGCTATGAGAACTGAGGGAAGATAGGGCTGAGGGAGCATAGGGCAGAGGGAACATAGGTCTGAGGGAACATAGGGCTATGAGAACTGAGGGAAGTTGGGCTGAGGGAACATAGGGCAGAGGGATACATAGGGTTGAGGGAACATAGGTATGAAGAACATAGGCCTGAGGGAACATAGGTATGAGAGATACATAGGGCTGAGGGAACATAGGGCTGACGGTACATAAGGCTGAGGGAGCAGGGCTGAGGGAACATAGGGCTAAGGAGACATACGGCGGAGGGAAAATATGGCTGAGGGAACATAAGGCTGAGGGAACAGGGCTGAGGGAACATGGCTGGGGGGAAATAGCGCTGAGGGAACATAGGGCTGAGGGAACAAAGGTATGGTCCCCTATTTACATGCAAGTTTCTCTCCAGCTCTACCACCCATTCCTTCTCTTGCCATGCACAGACATTACCCATCAACATAGGTCACATGGGATGCTCACAAAGACTGCATTTGCACAGAAATAAACATGCACCAAAGCACACTGACTGATGCCCCCGTGCACGTGTGTGGATGACACCAGCTACCATCTACTCTCAACATCTGCTGGACCAGCTGGCTGCACAGGCCCTGTGTGTCCCCACATCCGCTACAGGGATTAGTGTGTTCACACACTGCCCCAGTCCCCTCCAGCGGGGTCCCCCTCTCCTCCCACTGTTCAAGTCTGGGTTGGGCCACATACTGGAGCTCAGCTGCACCATGTCCCGACTGTGTTCAAAACAACAAGACAGTAGAAAAGCACTGTGAGCAGAGAGATCATGTTCACTAATGCCATTGTGATAGCAAATAGACCTCCACCTCCCTGAGGTAGACAGTTGACTAATCAAGATAGAATTATTGATTAAGTGTGAGAGAGACAGTGATCTGGCATTTGCCTCTGACACACCAAATAGAGAGCCAACATCTATGGTGAGGATAATGCATTACATACATAGGAACTGAGCCCTGTAAAGCATACACTGTTCTTCCTTTAGTGGGTCTCAAGCATATATAATCAATCCATTTGTAAAATAGTCTGTCAGGATCAGGTATGTCCAGACAGTCTGGACTGACAAAGGAGGAGAGAAGCGAGATAAGGCTCATGATTGCCCTCTTCTGGTGTCTGATGAATGTGTGTGGGTGCAAGTGTGACTGTGTGTGACTGTGTGTGGCTGTGTGTGACTGTGTTGACTGTGTGTGGCTGTGTGTGGCTGTGTGTGACTGTGTGTGCATGTATGTGCTTAGAATGAGTACAATTGAGAGGGGTTTACACGTAAACAACATCGTCAAATAGATTACCATGACAGGCTCGATGACCAATGCCACTCACAGAGCCTGCTCATACTCAAGCTCATTCAAGTGGAACTCTCAGCATCCATTTTGACAATCCTTTCAATACGGCAAAGCTGTTGCTTCTCAGATAACATGGAACTAGAGCCCATTACGGTATTTAAACCATAAACTATTTTTAATCTTTTCTAATCTGTAATTTTTTTCTCCCGAGAGTATCATTTCACAGACTCAACTGGGGATGGTAGTATTCATAAATAGCCACTAACCCTCGCCAACCCTGAGGAGTAGCCTACCCACGCAACACCCTGGGGAGTATACGTTCACAGTAGAGAGTCATATCTCCTTAGTTTAGCATCCACTCACATTGGATTTGACGTTACAGAACCTGGCTGCCAGGTTGAAAATGATTTCACAGGTTCATGGATAAGGTATGAAGTATCTACATGAATGAGTAGATGGTCACGTTACTAAGGGAATGAGAGGACTTGGGCTTACTTGACATACTGTATTCCTTTCAGCTCCTAGTGGATCAAAGGGCCTCAACGATCTCCAGCTAAATCTGTGCTGGGAGGTTTTCTTGACCTCATTCCAGGTGGTTCCTGCCTTCTCCATCTTCTTGTTCGTCCTTTTCGATGTCTTCTGAGAATGAGAGGAGATCATGTTAAAATTTTACAGAGCAACGTAGCATTGTTCTAAACTAAAATAGTGAGGCAAGTAAAGGAGTATTTCCTTTCATGAGAGTTTAAAGCCGTCTTTGGTATTGCTACATGTAGAACTCGGATCACACAGGCCAAATCGTCTCTTGTCCAAAAAGACCTAAAATGTTGAATATTTTATGCCAGCAAAAACGGAAATGAATTCGCTCTCTTATAAACTGAGGAACTGGCAACATATGCATGGGATTGAGTGCTGAAAGGGTTGAAGGTGAGGGCACAGGTAAACTCAAAAACACCCAATTCTACAGTATTTGAACAGAACCATCACTCATGTGGATAGATTGGTCCTGAATCAGAATGGCTGATGATGTTGTGCAGGTGAGATATGGGGCGCCTACAATCCTCTAACAGGCAAAGCTATATATTTCATCAGTTGTCATACATTTTTATTTTTTCTCTCCATCTCTATAGTGTGCAGTTGCCCGCATGGGACTTCAGTCTGTGTGTGTGTGTGTGTGTGCGTGTGTGGCAGAAAGCTCTAATTGCCAGCAGCTACAAGGTGATTAATGAAGCCCCATTGAATCTTTAATCATCACAGAAGTGATCATTTAAGTCTAATGAGCATAAACATCTGAACCACAGGTAATACAAGGAGAGTATGACTGCATAGTAGAGGGTCAACATTTAACACGTCTTTGATATTCCATAGTGATTTGAATTACTGCCTTACAATTTCACCGCAACACAGTATTTTAGGGAACGTGATCCCACGCGTTCATTCGGTGACAAAGGCAACAGAAATGGAACTTGTTCCTTATCCAGGTGTGAACAAAACAGCCGTATCTGATCCAGTTGAGAAATGATTCAGTGCTATGAAGGTTGCACCTCATGTGTACTCGATTTCTCCTCTTGGTTGTATGATGGGTCTCTGTTCCCKCTGGCTCTCATAGGCAGGCAGCATCCCCCAGTTTTGACAATAAATCATCATTAGCTGATTCTCAACGTTTTATTAAACTCACACATTTATAAGCAATTAGAGGCGTCCTCCAGGAGTGACTGCTTCACAGCAGAGAGCTGGGGGCCATATCTCACTGCTGCCAGAACCACACATACGCAGGCAGGCCACACAACAACAAAAAACACAAACAACATTTACAGTACACACACACACTACATTCTCCGTATATCGTCCATTACTCCAAGGCTTCAAATCCACAGAGAAAACACAAGGCAGAAATAACTTAGAGAAATAAAGCAGTAGCTGGATAAAACAGCTATGATGGAGAAAGGAGGTAATGACGAGTTAGCCATTTCTCTGGTGTTATGGAACACCTTGGACATGTCATCTCGTCATTCCCAGTGATTACTGCCCATGGAAGGCCTAGCAGGCCAGCAGACACCCTCTGAAGCCAGTGATCTGTGCTGGCTAGGTCCTGCTTCACCTCCCCCTTTCCCCATCTCTCTCACGTCACCATTAACCCCAGGACAAAAAGAACCATTCACACACCAGCTTCATCATCCCCACAGCCATGGCAGGGCTCACCAGTGTAATCAAAGGCTTTTGAAATGTTTTTTTATTTTTTTATTTAACCTTTATTTAAGGTATGTGCTGGACGAATGAGGACAGGTTAGAAAATGGAGAAGGAAATATATTGTCTTGGAACAAAGAGCTTGCTAAGGGACAATCTTTAGTTGAAAAAATAACAAAGTGGAGTCCCTGCCACTTTTTCGGGATGGGGATGAAGAAATGTAACCACTCTTTAATTTATAGACAGAGCTATGGATGCAAGGGTTGACCATCCATGATTATAGTTTTAACTATGTTTTGAGGCTATCCAGTGTTTGTTTACATTTACATTGTTTACAAACACTGGAGTAAAACAAGCTTATATTTTGAGTTCTGATAGCGTACAACAGTTAAACTAAGCTTGTGCGGTATTTATAAGATATATTCTTCAAGAATGAAATGGGTACATATCATAACTTTAGTCCAAAAAAGAATGTAGCAACTGCAGATTGCCCCTTTAAACAACAGACAGATGCTTTGCATAAAGATATTAGAAGTATCTGGCAACTCTCATCCTCTTAATGGCTGAGGTGAAATGGGGAAATTATTATTCATGCATTCTGTCACCGTGGTGATTCTGACAGCCTGGGTGAATGAATGACTACATGGGCTTTGAGGCAAGTGGCAGCTAAAGTGAAAATAAAAGCGCAAAGAAGCGCCAATTTGTGTCTCGTCATTCATTTAGAGATGTAGTAAGGCAGTATTTTCATTGCGCTGACAGTCAGTCTCTGTGAGAGCACATCCTATTTAAAGGATTACCAAGCCTTACTGGGATGCTTCCCTGCTGTACTCTGACAGAAACTAACATCAACATGTGCATTTCCTGTTTAGAAACCCCCTAGATGAATAATATCAGCATGAGCACTGCTCAACAGCAGCATAAACCTCTTGCATTTCCTTTTTGGTGCATTTGGAYATGAATAGAAGAAAAACTATATTTTGAAAATGTGAATTGTGGAATAGTGAATTTGAAAAATAGGTAGCATAATGAGTATTTTATTGGACTGGAAGATACTTGAAAAGGTCAGAGAGCGTCCCATTCCCTGAACCAATATATTTAATTAACTCATTTGCATAATTAACATTTTGAGCTAATCCACACAATTAAATTAGCATACATTAATGACGTTAATTTGGTGAATATCAATCTAGCCTCGCTTGATAACATATTTCACGCATGCCTGTTATAAGCCCTCATGGAATAATTACAAGACAATCCAACTGTTTTAATTGCATGTAATTTTACCTCTGAGTAACATTTCTAAAACGTCTAATGACTCATTTGTGCTGACATGTGGTGCAGTTTGAATAGAAAGACAGTACTTTGTGAATGTGGGTCCTGACTATCGTCCTTCTCATTCAGAAGAGTAGTCTTTATTATCACTGGGGGCAATCCATTTTGCAGCACTTAGTAAAAACACAGTGGACCCATGACAATAAATATAGACAAAAACTATATATACAGCAATATGTACACAGGTAGTAGACCCTTAAACCATGCATGAACAGTCAGTCAATACCTAACAGTACAGTACTAGCTACAGCTTATTGAGAAACCTGATAGCAGCTAGCATGAAGGATAGTTTTGTTTAAAACTTAGGCAGCCTGTATCTGCGCTCCGAGGGGGGATGCTGGGAGTCCCTCAGAATGGATTAAGCCTTAAGTATGACTCATGTCTGATACAGATCAGAATGGTCAGTTATGTTCGTACCAATGATCCTGCTACTTAGTTTCACGATGTTACCAAGCCTGTTCTAACCAAACCAGCAGATCATATTGAATGTTAAAATGGATCAAATCAAATCAGATTGTATTTGTCACATGCGCCGAATACAACAGGAATACAACCTTACAGTGAAATGCTGACTTACAACCTCTTAACCAACAATGCAGTTTTAAGAAAATCCATAAAAAAGTAATGGATAAGAATAACAAATAAGTAAAGAGCAATTGGAGGGGGGACAATGCAAATAGTCTGGGGAGCCATTTGATTAGCTGTTCAGGAGTCTTGTGGCTTGGGGGTAGAAGCTGTTTAGAAGCCTCTTGGACCTAGACTTGGAGCTCCGGTACCGCTTGCCGTGCGGTTGCAGAGAGAACAGTCTATGACTAGGGTGGCTGGAGTCTTTGACAATTTTTAGGGCCTTCCTCTGACACCGCCTGGTATAGAGGTCCTGGATGGCAGGAAGCTTGGCCCCGGTGATGTACTGGGCCGTAAGCACTACCCTCTGTAGTGCCTTGCGGTCGGAGGCCGAGCAGTTGCCATACCAGGCAGTGATAGAACCCGTCAGGAAGGTCTCAATGGTGAAGCTGTAAAACCTTTTGAGGATCTGAGGACCTATGCCTAAACATAACTGACCAGGTTTTGTCATGACATCTTCACGATTCGATGAATGATCTGCAGAAGATGGTCATCAGCGTCTTATTCACCCTGAAACTGCAGTTTCCTCAGGAAGAACAAGCACTGATTTCTCTTTGCACAGATAGCATCCACATTGGCCTCAAAACGTAGTTTGCTGTCAAGGAAAGTGGTATGTCCTGTACACTAACCTATAGGGAGGAAAACATCTGTACAGTAGGGACACTTTACAAACACCACATCACCTTGGAGACACAAAGCTATCGTCCAAAATACTTCTCCCACTGGGAACAAACTAGTTAAATCAACGCTGTTTCAATGTAATTTGTCAACGTATTGTGACTTGGAATCTTCATGGAAAATACATTGGAGCTATCCAAGCAGCAGAAACGTCTCCTTCAAATGTTGAAATTTGGTTGCGTTGACAACCAAACAATTCAAGATCACTTTTGTTGGATTCACGTCTCCATCTAAACCAAAAATAAAAGTTTAAAAAATGAAATATGTTTTAGCCAGTGGCTCAGCGATTAGAGCATTGGGACGGTAACAGAAAGGTCGCTAGTTTAAATACCCAAGCCGACAAGGTGAAAATTCTGTCGATATGATCTTGAGCAAGGCACATAAACCTAATTTGTTCCAGGGGCGCCGTACTGCTATGGCTGTCCCTGTAAAACAAAACACATTTCACTGCATCCATCTGGTGTATGTGACAATCATTTGTATTTATTTTTATACAAGCAGTAGATACATCTCCTTTAAATGTTGATATTTGGTTGGGTTGTCAACCAAACCTAATTCAATATTACTTTTGTAAGACAGTAAATAGCCATATTCATTATCTCCAGCACCAAACCAGTCTATGATCTGTGGTAAAAATTACAAGATCCTAAATAATGCTTTTCTGTGACATCACAGGGTAGGATTAAAAGTATAGTGTTCAGCTGACCACATGGGACTCCAGCCTGTGTGTGTCTGTGTGTCTGTGTGTCTGTGGCAGAAAGCTCTAATTGCCAGCAGCTAAAATGTGATTAATGAAGCCCCATTGAATCTTTAATCGTCACAGAAGAGATCATTTAAGTCTAATGAGCATAAACATCTGAACCACAGACAATACAAGGAGTGTGACTGCATAGTGGAGGGTCAAAAACAAACGTCTTTGATAGGCCATAGTGATTGGAATTACTGCCTTACAATTTCACCGCAACACAGTATTTTAGGGAACATTCATTCTGTGACAAAGGCAACAGAAATGGAACTTGTTCCTTATCCAGGTGTGAACAAAACAGCCGTATCTGATCCAGTTGAGAAATGATTCAGTACTATGAAGGTTGCACCTCTGTGCTTCGACTGCGTGCTGAAAACAGACTCGTTGTGTGTTCATGTGTACTCGATTTCTCCTCTTGCTTGTATGATGGGCCTCTGTTCCCCCTGGCTCTCATAGGCAGGCAGCATCCTCCAGTTTTGACAATAAATCATCATCAGCTGATATAAAATATACATATAAAAATCAGTGTGTGATGACGTATCGCGTAAGTATTCATGTACTGAATTAAAATCAAAAGTTCAATGTGTTTCCATCGCATTTTCAATTCCACCAATAGTTTCGTCACAAAAACTGCTGCATAGGGCGGCGCACAATTGGCTCAGCGTAGTCCAGGTTTGGCCGGGGTAGGCTGTCATTGTAATTAAGAATTTGTTCTTCACTGACATGCCTAGTTAAAGGTTTAAATAAATAAATAAATAATTTAAAAAACAAAATGTGCCTACTCTGGTCTTGGCATATGAGCACTAGCCAACAGCTCGCAGATACTGTGCGGGTAGCTAGTCTACATGATGAGATTATTATGGATAAGAGTGATAATATTTTTATTTGCACAGAGKACCGTGCACTTTCACCGCCCTGTGAAGTTTGTCATAACTTATTTCATCTGTAGCCTAATAAACTGCATGGTTTCCCAGGTCGTAGCTTGACTCCAGGCTTACTTCGATATAATGGCTGTTATATCAATATATGCGCATTAATTTATTTAGACCTCCATTTCCCGCATATTTCATTTTACAGAAACAAAAAAATTCCACCACATAGAACGAACATATTATATGTCCACGTTTTAAAAAAAATATACAAAAAATACACGTTTCAATCACAGCTGTTGTGATAAAAAAAATAAATTACGGTATGCTTTACTTGCATAAAAAAATGTGGATGGAAACGTGGTTAGTGTTTGAAAATTACTGCTTTTAAAATGTTTTAACTTTTTATGTCATCGGGTAGAACTTAACATTATATTTTATACCAAACATAGACATGCACCATTTTCACATATGTAGACACTGGTTTGGTGCTGAAGAGAATAAATATGAGGTTGAAAAGTGGCGTAGTTTCCCTTTAAAAACATCTTAAGGCTCATACCCTTTTTTTCAATTTTCACCTAAAATAACATACCTTAATCTYACTGCCTGTAGCTCAGGACCTGAAGCAAGGATATGCATATTCTTMATACCATTTGAAAGGAAACACTTTAAAGTTTGTYGAAATGTGAAATTAATGTAAGAGAATATAACGCATTAGATCTGGTAAAATCGTCTTTGATTTGCAAGAGAAAGCCCATACTTTCAGATAGGAGTCTAGGTGTGATTTTGGCCACCAGATGACAGCAGTGTGTGTGCAAAGTTTCAGACTGATCCAGTGAAGAATTACATTACAGCACAATATTTTGGATCAAGGCTGCCAGGAGTTTTCACAAATGTGCCGAATTGGTCAAGTACATAACTAGAGAACATACAAAAATGATATGGTACTAAAAAATTTAAGTTTACACAATCCCAGGAATGTCATACATGAATATATACTAACTTTCACACATCTAGATGGCCGGGTGGGGTGGGTGTGGAGCCAGAGACAGCAGTGGGGTCAAACTGTAGACCCCAGTTCCTACATTTTAACATAAAAATWGATTTTATCAAACAAAACTATGCTACATTTTATTTCTGGGACCCTCAGGATGACAAATCAGAGCAAGATTACTGAATGTAATTCCATTATTTACCTTCAGAAGTGAATGTATCAAACCAGTTGACGTGATTAAAGTTTGTTGATGTGCACTCTCCTCAAACAATAGCATGGCATTATTTTCAGTGTAATAGCTACTGTTAATTGAACACTGCAGTTAGATTGCACGAATTTAAGCTTTCTGCCCATATAAGACATGTATACAGTCGTGGCCAAAAGTTTTGAGAATGACACAAATATTAATTTTCACAAAGTCTGCTGCCTCAGTTTGTATGATGGCAATTTGCATATACTCCAGAATGTTATGAAGAGTGATCATATGAATTGCAATTAATTGCAAAGTCCCTCTTTGCCATGCAAATGAACTGAATCCCCAAAAAACATTTCCACTGCATTTCAGCCCTGCCACAAAAGGACCAGCTGACATGTCAGTAATTCTCTCGTTAACACAGGTGTGAGTGTTGACGAGGACAAGGCTGGAGATCACTCTGTCATGCTGATTGAGTTCGAATAACAGACTGGAAGCTTCAAAAGGAGGGTGGTGCTTGGAATCATTGCTCTTCCTCTGTCAATCATGGTTACCTGCAAGGAAACACGTGCCGTCATCATTGCTTTGCACAAAAAGGGCTTCACAGGCAAGGATATTGCTGCCACAAAGATTGCACCTAAATCAACCATTTATCGGATCATCAAGAACTTCAAGGAGAGCGGTTCAATTGTTGTGAAGAAGGCTTCAGGGCGCCCAAGAAAGTCCAGCAAGCGCCAGGACCGTCTCCTAAAGTTGATTCAGCTGCGGGATCGGGGCACCACCAGTACAGAGCTTGCTCAGGAATGGCAGCAGGCAGGTGTGAGTGCATCTGCACGCACAGTGAGGCAAAGACTTTAGGAGCATGGCCTGGTGTCAAGAAGGGCAGCAAAGAAGCCACTTCTCTCCAGGAAAAACATCAGGGACAGACTGATATTCTGCAAAAGGTACAGGGATTGGACTGCTGAGGACTGGGGTAAAGTCATTTTCTCTGATGAATCCCCTTTCCGATTGTTTGGGGCATCCGGAAAAAAGCTTGTCTGGAGAAGACAAGGTGAGCGCTACCATCAGTCCTGTGTCATGCCAACAGTAAAGCATCCTGAGACCATTCACGTGTGGGGTTGCTTCTCAGCCAAGGGAGTGGGCTCACTCACAATTTTGCCTAAGAACACAGCCATGAATAAAGAATGGTACCAACACATCCCCCGAGAGCACCTTCTCCCATCCATCCAGGAACAGTTTGGTGACGAACAATGCCTTTTCCAGCATGATGGAGCACCTTGCCATAAGGTAAACGTGATAACTAAGTGGCTCGGGGAACAAAACATCGATATTTTGGGTCCATGGTCAGGAAACTCCCCAGACCTTAATCCCATTGAGAACTTGTGGTCAATCCTCAAGAGGCAGGTGGACAAACAAAAACCCACAAATTCTGACAAACTCCAAGCATTGATTATGCAAGAATGGGCTGCCATCAGTCAGGATGTGACCCAGAAGTTATTGACAGCATGCCAGGGCGGATTGTAGAGGTCTTGAAAAAGAAGGGTCAACACCGCAAATATTGACTCTTTGCATCAACTTCATGTAATTGTCAATAAAAGCCTTTGACACTTATGAAATGCTTGTAATTATACTTCAGTATTCCATAAAAACATCTGACAAAAATATCTAAAGACACTGAAGCAGCAAACTATGTGAAAATAAATATTTGTGTCATTCTCAAAACTTTTGGCCACGACTGTATGTCCCGGAAAGTTGGCTGTCGTGTACGTCATTCTAGTCACATTAGCAAAAACCGTCCCGGTTTAGGGACACCCATCCCCAAGAGGTTGATTAAGGCTATTTTACAAACGAATGTAAGAGTATTTATTCAACCTTAAAATGAGTAACACATCCATGGCCACATTTTGAGGTTACTGTAACAATGCGTCTTCTTATGTAATCATAGAAAGTGTGCATGTTCAGGGTCCCAGGTCTGTGGAAATCTTCACAATTGCTATAATAATCTGCACAGAATCTCAAACAGCATTGATCACTTGCGCCATGTACTTTAATGTAATATCAACTGCAATCCAGGTCATTTGGTTGTGCTATTAGATAAAGCACAGTGACAACATATTACGATTTTATATAAATAAACAATATATCTGACATCGTATTCCCATTTGAACTTTGATGTGTTTTTAAATGGTTGAAAGCGCAGTGATAAAACATTTAGGTGACAACTAAACCAAAAATCAGACATTGATTTTCCATTGGAATTTGGTTGTGCTTTTAGATGGTTGAAAGCATAGCGATAACACATTAGGAATTCAACAGACTTTTGGCTCTCCTTTTGAGCAGGTGAAAATAGGTTGGAATCTTATTGATCAACATATCTACCAAATTCTCCACGTTGAAATAACATAGTGTGCCCAGTGGGCTCATTCATTGTTTAAACAAACCTCGAAATATAGGAGAAGATTATGGAAATAATGAATGATGTGATGAGTCTTAAAAAGCTGAATTACATTAAATCATGATTAGCACCTTGTGAATACAGGCAGAGTATAAAAACAGCCTTTCTTTCTTCTTCATTTCAAACAGGGGAGCTGTAGGCCTATCAGCTGCATCTAAAGTAATACTCTATGATGACAAAGCTCTGTGCGACAACAGCGTAGTTTGGACCAAGAAAGGAGGCGGCATACTGAAAATCAACAGAAGCACTGCTGGGGAACCCAACGTCTGTGACGATTAGAGAAACGGGATGAAAGCAAATACAGGGACGGGAGAATATGGAACTGGTAATCCACTGACTGCGTCAACTGGAACACAGTACATTTACATGTGAAAATATTTACCCCTGGCTGGGTGTGTGTGTGTGTGTAACTCATTTAGGATATTAACAGCAGGCAAAGTGGAAAAGGGGGAATAAAACGTGGAAATAATTGTAGATGGTGTTGGCTTTGTTTTATTGACACAGCCTCATAAATATTCATGTTAGTAAGTCTTCATTTCAGCTGTAAACTGAGCTAACCAAGGGCATGACAATTATTCTCAATACTGTTCAGTCTTTTGAACAGTGGCACTCACATTGATGATAAAATAAACATATCKAAGTAACTCATTGTGAACTGTTTGTGTATGCATTAACTCTGCATTAATTCATTTTAAACCATTCCTGGAGTGCATCATGAATATGATGTGAGGTGTAAGTAGCTACTCACAGTGTTATTCAGCAAACACCACAATGGCCCACAAAACAATACAGTTCCACTTTTTATTTTGTCCTGTGACACAATATTAATATACATGTATATGTATACAGTACCAGTCAAAGGTTTGGACACACCTACTCATTCAAGGATTTTTCTTTATTTTTACTATGTTCTACATTGTAGAGTAATAGAAGACATCAAAACTATGATAACACATATGGAATCATATAGTAATCAAAATATATTTTATATTTGAGTTTCTTCAAATTGCCACCCTTTGCCTTGATGACAGCTTTGGCACTCAATCAGCTTCATGAGGTAGTCACCTGGAATGCAATTCAATTTAACAAGGTGTGCCTTGTTAAAAGTTAAATTCCACAAATTATTACCTTCTTAATGTTTGTGCTAATCAGTTGTGTTGTGACAAGGTAGGGGTGGTATACAGAAGATTGCCCTATTTGGTAAAAACCCAAGTCCATATTATGGCAAGAACAGCTCAAATAAGCAAAGATACATGACAGTCCATTATTACTTTAAGACATGGTCAGTCAATCTGGAAAACTTCAAGAACTTTGAACATTTCAAGTGCAGTCGCAAAAACCATCAAGGGCTATGATGAAACTGGCTCCCATGAAGAGGACCGCCACAGGAAAGGAAGACCCAGAGTTACCTCTGCTGCAGAGGATACGTTTATTAGAGTTACCAGCCTCCGAAATTGCAGCCCAAATAAATGGGCTGCAATTCACAAAGTTCAAGTAACAGACATCTCAACATAAACTGTTCAGAGGAGACTGCATGAATCAGGCCTTCATGGTCAAATTGCTGCAAAGAAACCACTACTAAAGGACACCAATAAGATGAAGAGACGTGCTTGGGCCAAGAAACACAAGGTGACACTGATTTACTTAGAATTCAAGGCACACTTAACCAGCTCGGCTACCACAGCATTCTGCAGCGATATGCCATCCCATCTGGTTTGCGCTTAGTGAGATTATCATTTGTTAGTCCCACTAAAAATGACCCAACACACACCTCCAGGCTGTGTAAGGTCTATTTGACCAAGGAGAGTGATGGAGTGCTGCATCAGATGACCTGGCCTCCACAATCCCCTGATCTCAAACAAATTGAGATGGTTTGGGATGAGTTGGACCACTAAGTGAAGGAAAAGCAGCCAACAAGTGCTCAGCATATGTGGGAACTCCTTCAAGACTGTTGGAAAAGCATTCCAGGTGAAGCTGGTTGAGAGAATGCCAAGCGTGTGCAAACTATCATCAAGGAAAAGCATGGCTACTTCGAAGAATTCAAAAAATATATTTTGATTAATTTAACTCTCCTGGTTACTACATGATTCCATGTGTTATTTCATAGTTTGTCTTCACTATTATTCTACAATGTAGAAAATAGTAAAAATAAAGAATGCTTGACTGGGTAGGTGTACAAACTTTTAATTGGTACTGTATATACATACACACATCACTTACATTCTTCAGATATGTAAATGACCACTTTTTTTGCATTAGTCACCAGTGGATATTAAAGAAAGCAGAAGCTAAAAAATACACATGGCTGACATACAGGAGTGTGAACAAAAGGAATCACTTCATTGTAAGGTTTCCTTAAGGCTTAATAAATACCTCACATCGAAAGGTTAACAACACACTGAACACACCTGAAAAACAAAAAGGCAGACAAAAGTTGACGTTTGTTAAAAACTGAACATAGATATTTTCCATGGCCTATGACAGAGGACATGATCACAGCCCTATCATATTAGTGTTGCGGTACATTTGGATCAAAGTCTGTTTCTTATCTTCAACACATGTAAATCATTCAATCATTTATCTTAAGTTAAAAGAAAAGCCTGTATTACTAATTGTTATTGAAATGATTAATCCTTAAGACAAATATTTAACCTTGAACATCACCAAAGCAACCTAAATATCTTGAGCATTACAACAAGGAATCTACATTGACAATCCGATGGGGTTTTTGTTAGTAGGGCTAACGTATACCAGTACTCAGACTTCCCATCGTGGCCTATATTTGTCCTTACAGAGCTGAAAACACACTGAGGACCCTCTGTGCGCCCCTGTTCTGAAAAGCTAGGGTCAGTCCTTATATAACAGCCATGCAAAGTGCGCCCACTGGTTGACATCTACACTGAGTGAATATATAAATGGGTTATAACCTCTTTCTCAGCTAAACAAAAGAAACGGGTGAGCAATAAGTGGATTAGGGACATGTGTATTAAGTCACTATTGAAATGGAAGGGAAAACATTTGACACGTGAAATGTACAGTAACATCTATAGCCACAACATGCACAAATTCTTGAAAGTATTTTTGAGGGCTCAAAGCATGGTGCAATATTACAGTGTGAATTAAAAATAAATGATATACTAACACCAGGAAGCTCTGTTTTTACAAGGCAACCAATGTCTGACATTTACAGTAAGTAGTGTAGAGTACTTAGTGTGTAGAGTAAGGAGTAAAAATTATAGGCGTGATGAAAATCACAAATTCAGTTACAAAAAAAACTGTCATACTAAAAAAAACTACATTGTACATACACGTATCTATGTTTTTATTAGTCAGTACTTAAGAGTGAGCGAGCAACTAAAGCCAGGCCAAAGCCTAACCTATGGCTTCCTGTCTGGTCAAATTGCTGTCCAAAACAGATGAGAGCTGGAGAACTGTGGCGCAATAAAGTGGCGGGGGATAACTAGTATGGCGATACAGATTTGGAAACACTGCTGCACCAGTGACCACATAGTGGTAGGAACTGAGGCTAAAAAGGCATCTCCATCTCACAGATATGTTACACACACACACACACACACACACACTTAGAAAAATATAATAATTTCATTAAAGAAAGTATTTTTAACCAACTGCATTCAAAAACAAAAAGGGAAGACTATGCTCTCGTCAGTCAACTATGGGATAGTGTATTTTAAAGATGTGTTTATAAGCAGCGAAGTGTTCATATGATTTACACATACTGCACGCTAAGGAGGAAACTTCCACACATACTTCAGTCTGACTCTTTCATAGACAAACACTGTTTGTGGGTAAAAAACACTTTCCATTGCACAACAAAATTCATCAGGCTTGTTAGCTCTCCTGTTGTGTTGTCAGACACACTGCTAATGAAAAATTACTATTCTAAAGCCCAGCAGAGGGCAGTCAGGAGTTTAAAGATAGAAATTAAGAAAGGAAGTGGGAGTTAAATGACTTGTGAGTTACTGACAGACGCTGTCAAGTTCAGTGACATGTCTATCACAATGATAGTAGTGTTTCATTCCTTAGACCCAATTAATTAGGAGGCATAAAAGTTGTCAGATCTTATAAACAGTTTGAAAGGACAAGGGGGTAGCTATAAATAGCTCTGTCACTGCTCAGATGTAACTAAATTAAACACACAAAACATGTAGACATACAGAATGGAGTAAAGGAAAACAATTATAACACTTGACACGTGTAAAAAACATAATTGTTAAACAGATAAAAAAGAATGTGGTTAAACAGACTAACATACAACATCTGGTCATAAAAAAAGGATGACAAAATCAACTTCAGGTCCATTTCCACACAATAGAAAGCTTCCATCTTCCTCCAACATACTGTCCACTTGGAGTGCAGTAACAGATAGCCTAAGCTTTCTTTGAGACATGAGAGGTTTCACTAAAACTTGAGTCATGCTCTAAAAGTATGCCATCTCCATTTTAGATTTGAGGAGTTGAACTATACACATTTTACTGCAATTTGCAATACACATACAAATAAAAATGTTGCTGGTTTTCCAGCTCCCCCAYAAGGAAGAGGGAACTTAAAACAAAACGGCATTACAACAAATGTACTATACAAACTATATATATCCAAAATATTTATTTGCCAAATATTATATTAGCTAGCTAGCATGTTTTAGTGCTTCCAGCTCAACACTCATTCACCATGCTGCATTTTATGTTGACTTCTCATGCCACTTTCTAGTCTATATCCATTTTGAAATGAAAACCAACATGATAGTTCCACAAGCACATGGCATGAGCTCAACCACATTCACAATTCAATTGCACATCTTCCATTTCTATTTTCACAAATAATATACTATATTTGTTCTGCAAAACAAATAGCAGAGACAATGTTACAGAACGGAACTGTTTTCCTAAGCATAATTAGTGTTGGTACTTTGTAAACTAGACCAAGTTTAATCAACTCTTGCTGTCATTCAAACCACTGTCCAAGAGTCCAGCAGTTTCCTCTTAACAGACCAATTAGAAAGAGTTCCAAACATCTCTTCCGATAAAATATAATTTTCGGTTCCCCCCGTCAGACCACTCCCTGACAGTCCTAGCTAAATTCTTGAGAAACTGCTCTTTGCTAAGAAGCTATTTTTGTTTATTTCTGACCATTTTACCTGAAAACATATCACAGTAAGGTACTTCTTACCCGGAAATTATTTGATATTGAGATAACTTCTGCATTGGACCTTTAATAATTCACAGATTAAACAAACAACTGAAGAAAAAGATGGCCTACTTGTCCAACCAAAGGTGAAGTGAAGGAAGTGTAACGCATAGAGGAGCTGTGGGCAGCGCTAGGTTTACTGGTACCCCAACCCACAGTGCCCATGAGAAGGGAAGCAGGTTCTACCATAACACCTCAGAATGGGGGCGATAGAGAGGCAGTGGAGGAGTGAGGAGAGCCATGGCTATCATGGTGGGCTTGGCCTGGGGGTAGAGTGGTGTGTAGTGGGTTAGTTGGCACCTCTCAGGGCGTCTGGGACCCAGACCTCTTGAAGCTGCCCAGCAGGCTCTGAACTCCCTTCTTGACACTTGAGCCCACACGGCGTGCCACGGAGTCAGCCGGCGGGCCTGGCAGGCAGGAGCTGGTACTGGGCGGCCTGGCGTCCAGACACTTCTGGTAGCGCAGCTGTCAACAGGCACACAACATTAGCACCAAATCTCATTCGAAATATAAACTTGGGATTCAAAATATATGGTGCAACAAGGCTGTGTATGTTTACTATTGTCTCTTCGTAAAACAGTCCAATCCCTGCAAACTCCTCATATCGAGAAGAACCACTCACCCAGTGTTTCTGAAAAAGTTGCCATATCAAATAAGAACCCATCTGAATGCAGTCATTTGTAGGGTATTGCTTTTTCAGGACTACGCACTGACATCACATAGAAGTGACTACAACAATCATGCAAGGAGGAATGATAGCCTACCAAGTCAACGTTGGCTACTTGAACAATGCACGTCTCTGTCCACCTGGCTTGTAAATATTCTCTGTTTCAGTGTCAATCTATTTTTCCACTTGTCTGTGCCTCCATCCTTGGTACAGTAGCTAGTTAGCCAACTAGCTAGCTTGATTTGCATTGTTTTGGGCATTTTTTATCTAACTACACAACCAGGCATTAGATTAGAGGTAGAGGAGGGAAGCAAAATGACTTCATCTAAATAGTCCTCCATGCTGGACTTCTATGACATTTCCGTACATTTTCTTATAGGGGGCAACGTTCTCTTACAGGGATATCTAGCAAAACATAAAATAGCGGAACACTTCTCTCCTGTCTGCACACAGCTGTCACAAACTCAATGGCGCTTGAATCTTTGCGGGCAGAGCTCAGTTGATACAATGTTGAACGTTTGCTAGCGAGAGTGTGAGCTCAAAACAGACAGGCAGAGTAAAGAAATTATGTGATCGAAAGACAACCTGAACCAAGCTCCATGAACAGCCTGTGAGATTTATAGAGGATAWTGATTTTCAATAGGATATTTTCTGCCGGACAATTAATTTGTATCGGACAAAAGCCAGCAATTCCTGGCTGATGGAAACATTGCACTCACCATGCAGGCGGCCTGCACGGCCTCACTGAGGCTGGCTGCGTTGGGCTCACACCAGAACATGTGGCAGATGAAGTCCCCGGGGCCCTCGGCCATGATGAAGGCAAAGGTGTGGACGTCCTTCCCCACGCCCATGAAGGACAGGAACCGCACCCGGCACTCTGACAGAACCTCCTCTGTCTACAAGAAACACAACAGAACACCTTGGGTTCTATTCCCACAGAAACTTAAACAACCTCAGACCTTCAAATTGGAAAGACATAAAAAAAATATATAATAATTGAGATTGTGCGTGTATATTTGAGTGCGACCACCTATATGTGTACTCACCTCAGCAGCGATTATGGTAAGTGTGGCTGAGGCCACGTTCACAGTAACTGACGTCCACTCTTCCTTGTCTTTGGAATTCATTGCTGTGTCGAGGGCAACGTTAACTAGGTCCATACCTGGATAGGAATAACAACCACCTAGGTTAGCTAGCAGCTACAACTACAGTGCATTCGGAAAGCATCCAGACCCATTCCCTTTTTCTAAAATGGATTGAATCCTCATCAATCTACACACAATACCCAATAATGACAAAGCAAAAACATGTTTAGATTTTTGTGCAAATATATAAAAAATAAATAAAACAGAAATACCTTATTTACATAAGTATTCAGACCTTTCGATATGAGACTCAAAATTAATTTCAGGTGCATCCTGTTTTCATTGATCATCCTTGAGATGTTTCTACAACTTGGGAGTCCACCTGCGGTAAATTCATTGATTGAACATGATTTTGAAAGGCACACATTTGTCTCTATAAAGTCCCACAGTTGGCAGTGCATGTCAGAGCAAAAACCAAGCCATGAGGTCGAAGGAATTGTCTGTAAAGCTCCGAGACAGGATTGTGTCAAGGCACAGATATTAGGAAGGGTACCAAAACATTTCTGCAGCATTGAAGGTCCCCAAGAACACAGTGGCCTCCAACATTCTTAAATGGAAGAAGTTTGGAACCACCAAGAATCTTCCTAGAGCTGGCCACACAGCCAAACTGAGCAATCGGGGGAGGGCGGCCTTGTTCAGGGAGATGACCAAGAACCCGATGGTCAAAGCTCCAGAGTTCCTCTGTGGAGATGGGAGAACCTTCCAGAAGGACAACCATCTCTGCTGCATTCCACCAATCAGGCCTTTATGGTAGAGTGTCCAGACGGGGAAAGGGGATACCTAGTCCGTTGCACAACTGAATGCCTTCAACTGAAATGTGTATTCCGCATTTAACCCAACCCCTCAAGCAGAGAGGTGTGGGGGGCTGCCTTAATTGGAATCRACGTCTTTGGCGCCCGGGGAACATTGGGTTAAATGCCTTGCTCAGAGGCAGAATGACAGATTTTTACCTTGTCAGGTCGGTGACTCGATCTAGCATCCTTTCGGTTACTGGCCCAACGCTAACCATTGCCGCCCCAGGAAGCCACTCCTCAGTAAAAGGCACATGACTGCCAGCTTAGATTTTGCCAAAAGACACCTAAAGGACTATCAGACCAGGAGTAACAAGATTCTCTGGTCTGATGAAACCAAGATTGAACTCTTTGGCCTGAATGCCAAGCGTCAAGTCTGGAGGAAACCTGGCACCATCCTTATGATGAAGCATGGCTGAGGCAGCATCATGCTGTGGGGATGTTTTTCAGAGGCAGGGACTGGGAGACACGTCAGGAACGAGGGAAAGATGAACGGAGCAAAGTACAGAGAGATCCTTGATATAAACCTGCTCCAAAGCAATCAGAACCTCAGACTGGGACGAAGGTTCACCCTCCAACAGGACAACGACCCAAAGAACACAGCCAAGACAACACAGGAGTGGCTTCGGGACAAGTATCTGAAAGTCCTTGAGTGTCCCAACCAGAGACCGTACTTGAAGTGATAGCTGTGCAGCGACGCTCCCCATCCAGCCTGACAGAGCTTGAGAGGATCTGCTGAGAAGAATGGAAGAAACTCCCCAAATACAGGTGTGCCAAGCTTGTAGCATCACACCCAAGAAGACTCGAGGCTGTAATCACTGCCAAAGGTGCTTCAACAAAGTACTGAGTAAAGGGTCTGAATACTTATGTAAATGTAATACTTTTTAAAAAATATACATTTGCTAACATTTCTAAAAACCTGTGTTTGCCTTCTCATTATGGGGTACTGTGTGTAGATTATTGAGGGGGAAAAAACATAATACATTTTTGAATAAGGCTGTAACGTAACAAAACATGGAAAAAGTCAAGGGGTCTAAATACTTTCCAAATGCACTGTACATCTGTCTGAGTACACTCAATACCTGAGAATATTAGGAAAATGGAAGGAAGAAATTACAAGAAATGTGTTCGTTCATAATTCACTTAAAACCAAGGGAGTTAAAAGCTCAATATCCATAACAAGAGGATAGCTCATTGAAGTTGAGACTTCACACAGTAAGAAATCAGTATCACAATCTGTCGGAGAAATTAGTAGAATACGTGCAATAATTTGAAACATTCAATTAAGTAAATGTGTATTGAATGCATTTCATTGAGTGAAACCGAACTTAGTAGAAAGTTAGCATTCATTTAAACACAGTAGCAAAATACAGGAGGACAAGTGGAATGTTAAATACAGGCAGTGACTGAGAAGTTTCCRTGAAACATTGTTCAAAACACCACAAGATACACCAACACAACAACTAGGAAAGAGAAGAATAAGCATTCCTTACCAAAGCGTTCCTTACCTACGGGTTTGGCCACAGGCACGTTCCCCAGGTAACATACCTGGAAGCGCTGGACTAGCTCATTCTTTGGTGCAGGGAATTCTGCAGGGAGAATAGAGCAGAGTGAGAGAGACAGAAAACCTCCTGCTAAAACCATACAAAGGACCTGAAAGAGCCCATAGATGCATTTGGTTTCAGATTATACATGAAGTATATAGTCATTAGGGATGGAACAGTATGTTATCGAACCGTTCGGTATGCCCCCTWCGGTTCAATACGCACACGTGAACCGTGGAATTATGGTATGCCTGTCATTTTCCTATAATTTCCAAAACGTGCTTATTGCGCTGCAGACTACACGCACATTGTACATTCAAATCCACAGAAGCAAACGTGCAGCTTGTGGCTGGTAGGGGGCTCCTGGGGGCTGACAAACTTTACTCCACAGCAATGTCTCAAAATGTGGCAACCGCAGTGACCCCCCCCCCCTTAAACAACCAATGGACGATTTGCAATGACATCTCAGTAGGAAACTTCCCTAACGGGGCCCCATGAAGAGAGGGGAAACTAAAAATAAATATTCTCTCAGCTCCAACGTGACAATGGCGTGCGCCAGCGAGACAGAGAGAAGCAAATTTGAAGAAGCATTCAGCGTTCAATACAATGACGAGTGTAAGAAGACCGTAAACAAAGTACAGTCTGCAAACATTGCTTTGCCACTCGAGTGGAAACACGTCTAACATGATATGTAATTTACGTGGCCATCACCCAGCCGTATCCCTTGCAGGTGGAGCAAGGAGAGTCCACCCGTTAGCGAAAACACCACATTCTCTCGTTGCTGCCTTCTAACAACAATTTGCGACAAATTCAGAAAAACAAAGAAATAACGAAAGCAGTGGGAGTATTCATAGCCAAAGATTTGCAGCCCTATTCGGTGGTTACTAACTCTGTACTTTGTCACCTGATGGAAAAAATTTAACTGCGTTACAATGTTTCCTCCTGCACACATTTCAGCAGCAAAGTAATTCCCAAACTCGATGAAACATCACGGAGAGAAATAGAAAACAAATTGACACAGATAACCCATCTAGCTCTCTCCACTGATAGTTGGACCTCCAGAGCAACTCAAAGCTACCTCCACTATGTACTGGAAGCTACCTCACTGTGCTGGTTCACTATGTACTGGAAGCTACCTCACTGTGTGGTTCACTATGTACTGGAAGCTACCTCACTGTGCTGGTTCACTATGTACTGGAAGCTACTCACTGTGCTGGTTCACTATGTACTGGAAGCTACCTCATGTGCTGGTTCACTATGTACTGGAAGCTACCTCACTGTGCTGGTTCACTATGTACTGGAAGCTACCTCACTGTGCCTGGTTCACTATGTACTGGAAGCTACCTCACTGTGCTGGTTCACTATGTACTGGAAGCTACCTCACTGTGCTGGTTCACTATGTACTGGGCTACCTCACTGTGCTGGTTCACTATGTACTGGAAGCTACTCACTGTGCTGGTTCACTATGTACTGGAAGCTATCTCACTGTGATGGTTCACTATGTACTGGAAGCTACCTCACTGTGATGGTTCACTATGTACTGGAAGCTACCTCACTGTGATGGTTCACTATGTACTGGATTGGAAGATGAAGAGCTACGTGTTGCAAACTCATCCTCTGTATGAGTGTCATACAAGCACACAACTTTTCTTAAATATAAAACACTGAAACCGTACCGTGGTCCACAAACCGTGATACATACCGAACCGTGGGCACACTGGCACTTTTACTGTATGACTATTAGGGATGTAATGGTACAGTGTTTTACCCTGGAAAGGAATGTCTGCCAGTTTAGAGGGGTCTGTGTTGAGTCTGTTCAGAGAGGATTGGATGACTTCCTCTGGGCCATTATCTACAGATAAGGAAAGACAGGAAAGACACAGTTTAGCCTTAAATTCAACATTTGAAAAAATGAGGACAAACATCCACCCCTGAACCACAGTTTCAAAGTCATGTGAAAAAAGTTAAATGTGGAGACCAGAGTATGCTGCAGTGCACCATAGCAAGATGGGCTTACCTTAGAGCAGATGTCATGCATGCTCGTGGCAATGTTCTTAGCAGGTGTGTCACACCTGAACACATGGCACTTCAGAACATGAGTCAGTTTGTCTCTCGCCACGTAGGCAAAGTCCCTAAAGTTAGCACAAACACACAAACGAAAAGAGGCATCACCAGAGAAAGAGGCTGTTATAAAGGCTGATCATGACAAATGAGGCTGATAAACAGACAATGCTGAAATCAGTCAATACTGATCAGGATCTTTGACCAATATTGTTCAGTCTCTACTCAAGAGAACTATCAACCTAATAGTGGAAGTTTTCAAAAATACAATGAACAAACGTAACCACAATTATGACAGAGAACACTTAACGTAGTCTGACTATTACTGATGGCTAGTCTACATTGAGTGTACAAACATTAAGAACACCTGCTCTTTCCATGACAGACTGACCAGGTGAATGCTATGATCGCTTACTGATTTCACTTGTTCAATCCACTTCAGTCAGTGTAGATGAAGGGGAGGAGACAGGTTAAAGAAGGATTTTTAAAGCCTTGAGATATGGATTGTGTATGTGCCATTCAGAGAGTGAATGGGCAAGACCAAAGTTTTAAAGTGCCTTTGAACGCGATATGTTAGTATGTGCCAGATCCACCGATGTGTCAAGAACTGCAATGCTGCTGGGTTTTTCACACGCAACAGTTTCCTGTGTTTATCAGGAATGGTCCACCACTCAAAGGACATCCAGCCAACTTGAAACAACTGTGGGAAGCATTGGAGTCAACATGGGCCAGCATCCCTGTGGAACGCTCTCAACACCTTGTAGAGTCCATGCCCTGACGAATTGAGGCTGTTCTGAGGGCAAAAGGGGGGGGGGGCAATATTAGGAAGGCGTTCTTAATGTTTTGTACAGTGTATAGGTGTTACTTTCACAGAGAAACTGATCGAAAGTCATGGGTGTGAGTGAGAAACATCAAGCATTATGGGATGGGGGTGTGGAATCAACAACTGACAAGCCAATGTTGTAACTATGACAACCACAACCTATGTGACAGAAGATGGTGGTTACAACAATACACTACCTCTCCCTGTGTGCCCAAGTGCAGCAGGTTAGAGAGAAAACACCAAATCAATTCAACAGAAAACAAAGCAGGATTCACAAAAGGCAACTCAAGATTCACTTAAAAGCCAGGCAAATAAAACTCAAATAAGAAAAGTTTCCTATAGCAAACTGGCAAAAACTGATATTTGTAGATTATATTAATAAAATAAGAAAGAAGAGTTAAGAGTAGCAGGGGACTGGCCTGCCGTTGTCCCGGCCCACTCCCCACACTCGGATGCTGACGATAGGCTGGGTGTGCAGCAGAGTCTGGCCCAACGGATCTATCAGGTTCAAGATCTCATTCTCCAGAACAAGGAGCATGTCTTTTCCCTGTGTGGAAACATTACACAACATTTCTCTAAACATTGTTCTACCAACATTACGAGGTTATATTCCCACACACAAGCCATTCTCTAACCTCTCCCCAGATCCCAGCCGTGTCGTGCAGGTTGTGTTTGTGGTAGGAGAGCTGTCTGATGCAGTTGTTGACAGCCACACTGCTCTTCCCTGGAGCCATCTCCTCCTCTGATATCTCCACCCAGCCCAGAGACCGGACTGCAAAAACCTATTCAAATCAATTTTTATGTCACATGCTTCGCAAACAGGTGAAGACTAACCGTGAAATGCTTACGAACAATGCAAAAATAAAAACACGTGGAATAAATACATAATGTGTAACGATAACTTGGCTACATACACGGGGTACCAGTACAGAATCAATGTGCAGGGCTACGAGGTAATTGAGGTAGATATGTACATATAGGTAGGGGTAAAGTGACTAGGCAACATGACAGATAATTAACAGTAGTAGCAGCTTCTGTGAGGATTGTGTGTGTTTCGCGACAGTATGCCTGTGTGTACGTGTTATGTGTGAGTGTATGTAGGAGTGTCAGTGTAGGTATGTGTGAGTGTGTGGGTAGAGTCCAGTGTGTGTGCATAAGTCAAAAGAGACAGTGCAAAAAGCGTCAATGCAGATAGTCAAATCGCTTCCTGCACTAACTATGTAGCAGTCTTATGGCTTGGAGGTAGAAGCTGTTCAGGGTCCTGTTGGTTCCAGACTTGGTGCATTGGTACCGCTTGCCGTGCGGTAGCTGAGAGAACAGTCTATGACTTGGGTGGCTGGAGTCTGAGCATTTTTAAGGCCTTCCTCTGACACCGCCTGGTATAGATGTCCTGGATGGCAGGGAGCTTGGCCCATATGTACTGGGCCGTACGTACTACCTTCTGTAGCGCCTTGCGGTCGGATGGCAAGCAGTTGCCATTCAAGCTGTGATATAGCCAGTGAAGATACTCTAAAAATGGTGCAGCTGTAGAACTTTGAGGATCTGAGGACCCAAGCCAAATCTTTCAGTCTCCTGAAGGAAAAGAGGCATTGTCTTGCATTCTTCACAACTGTGTTGGTGTGTGGACCATGTGAATTCCTTAATGACGTGGACACCAAGGAACTTGAAGCTCTTGACACGCTCCACTACAGCCCCATCGATGTGGATGGGGGCGTGCCCGGCACGCCGTTTCCTGTAGTCCATGATCAGCTCCTGTGCCTTGCTGACGTTAAAAGGAGAGGTTGTTATCCTGGCACCACACTCCCAAGTCACTGACATCCTAATATGCCGTCTCATCGTCGGGGGTGCGGCCTGTCAGGAAGTCCAGGATCCAGTTGCAGAGGGAGGTGTTCAGTCCCAGAGTACTGGGCTTAGTGATGACCTTGGAGGGCACTATGGTGTTTAACGCTGAGCAATAGTCAATGAACAGCATTCTCACATAAGTGTTCATGTCCAGCTGGGAGAGGGCAGTGTGGAGTGCAATTGCGATTATGTCATCTGTGACCCTGTTGGGGCGGTATGCGAATTGGAGTGGGTCCAGGATGTCTGGGTTGAAGTTGTTGATGTGAGCCATGACCAGCCTTTCAAAACATTTCATGGCTAAATGTGAGTGCTACGGGGCGATAGTCATTGATACAAGTTACCTTGGCTTTCTAAGGCACAGGGAGTATGGTGTTCTGCATGAAACATGTAGATATTACAGACTGGTTCAGGGAGAGGTTGAAAATGTCAGTGAAGACATTTGCCAGCTGGTCAGTGCATGCTCGGAGTACGCATCCTGGTAATCCGTCTGGCCCTGCGGCCTTGTGAATGTTGACCTGTTTAAAGGTCTTACTCATGTCAGCTTTGGAGAACGAGATCACACAGTCGCCCGGAACAGCTGGTGCTCTCATGCATGGTTCAGTGTGGCTTGCCTTGAAGCGAGAATAGAAGGCATTTAGCTCTCCTGGTAGGGTCACGTCACTGGGCAGTTCATTGTAATTCGTGTTAGTTTGCAAGCCCTGCCACATCTGACAAGCGTCAAAGCCGACGTAGGAAGATTCATTCCTTGCCCTGTATTGATGCTTTTCCTGTTTGATGGCTCATCYGAGGGCGTAGTGGGATTTCTTTTAAGTGTCCCGATTAGTGTCCAGCTCCTTGAAAGCGGCAGTTCTAGCCTTTAGCTCAGTGTGGATGTTGCCTGTAATCCATGGCTTCTGGTTGGGATAAGGTGAATTTGGAAAGAATTCAGACCCCTTTACTTTTCAACATTTTGTTACGTTACAGCCTTATTCTAAATCTACACACAATACCCCAAAATGACAAAAAAAAATAACTTATTRTTTTAGAAATGTTTGCACATTTATTAAAAATAACTGAAATATGACATTTACATAAGTATTCAGACCCTTTACTCAGTACTTTGTTGAAGCACCTTTGGCAGTGATTACAGCCTCGAGTCTTCTTGGGTGTGATGCTACAAGCTTGGCACACCTGTATTTGGGGAGTTTCTTCCATTCTTCTCAGCAGATCCTCTCAAGCTCTGTCAGGTTGGATGGGGAGCATCGCTGCACCACTATTTTCAGGTCTCTCCAGAGATGTTTGATCGGGTTCAAGTCCGGGCTCTGGCTGGGCGACTAAAGGACATTCAGAGACTTGTCCCGAAGCCACTCATTTACATTTAAGTCATTTAGCAGACGCTCTTATCCAGAGCGACTTACAAGTTGACTTACACAGACCACACCTCCTGCGTGGTCTTGGCTGTGTGCTTAGGGTCGTTGTCCTGTTGGAAGGTGAACCTTTGCCCCAGTCGGAGGTCCTGAGTGCTCTGGAGCAMGTTTTCATCAAGGATCTCTCTGTACTTTGCTCCGTTCATCTTTCCTAGGAGACTAGTCAGGATCGTATTCCCTGCTGCTAAAAAACATTCCCACAGCATGATATTGCTACCACCATGAATCACCGTAGGGATGGTGCCAGGTTTCCTCCAGACATGACGCTTGACACTCAGGCCAAAGAGTTCAATCTTAGTTTCATCAGACCAGATTATCTTGTTTCTCATGGTCTGAGAGTTCTTTATGTGCCTTTTGGCAAATTCCAAGCTGGATGTCATGTGCCTTTTACTGAGGAGTGGCTTCTGTCTGGCCACTCTACCATAAAGGCCTGATTGGTGGAGTGCTGCAGAGATGGTTGTACTTCTGGAAGGTTCTCCCATCTCCACAGAGGAACTCTGGAGCTCTGACCATCGGGTTCTTGGTCACCTCCCTGAACAAGGCCCTTCTCCCCCGATCGCTCTGTTTGGCCGGGCTAACAGCTCTAGGAAGAGTCTTGGTGGTTCCAAATGTCTTCCATTTAAGAATGATGGAGGCCACTGTGTTCTTCAAAGCTGACAAAATGTTTTGGTACCGTTTCCCAGATCTGTGCCTCGACACAATCCTGTCTCGACACTCAACGGACAAGTCCTTCAACCTCATGGCTTAGTTTTTGCTCTGACATGCACTGTCAACTGTGGGACCTTATATGGACAGGTGTGTGCCTTTCCAAATAAAGTCCAATCAATGGAATTTGCCACAGTTGACTTCAATAAAGTTGTAGAAACATCTCAAGGATGATCAATGGAAACAGGATGCACCTGAGCTCAATTTCAAGTTTCATAGCAAAGGGTCTGAATACTTTCGTAAATAAGGTATTTTATTTTATTTATAAATTTGCTAACATTTCTAGAAACCTGTATTTTCTTTGTTATTATGGGGTAGTGTGTAGATTGATTAGGATTTGTATTTTATTTAATACATTTTAGAATAAGGCTGTAACGTAACAAAATGTAGAAAAAGTCAAGGGGTCTGAATACTTTCTGAATGCACTGTATGTTCGTACAGTGACTTTGGGGACGATGTTGTCYATGCACTTATTAATAAAGCCACACAAAGACATGAGGACAGAGAAAGAGCGATTGACCMTAGGTTGAATGTTGACAGAGAAAAATATGTGTGGGATTGGAGTGGAATGATGGTTATGTCCATGTGTCCAAGTGAGAGTACATACCTTTGCCTCCGGGTCATTGATGAGCGAGTTCATATTTTCCTTTTCTTCAGATTGTGAGCAGCTAGGAGGTGAAAGGAATCAGACTATCTGTTAGTTTTCATCTACACAAGTCAGGAGCATCTAATGATAACAGACACCATACATGGTGGGGGTGGGAGACTCACTTGAGGTTGATAGAGGCATAACGCAATGTGGCTCCTTCAAAATCCTTTAGGGTCTGATCAGCCATGGCATCTTCCTCCTGAATTTAAAACAACAGTAAGAAGTCAAAATCACCAATCAAATGTCTACAATTTCTACAAATGTCTACGTAAGCAGTTGATACCTAAACATTGAACATCTCAATGTTCAATGTTTATGTAAAGGTTTTAAAACTGCATTGATGTTGGGCTTGTTTCAAGTAGTTGGCCCTTACCTTCCAGAACTCCTCGTCATTAAACCTGTTGGGGCGGGACTGGGTGAGACTATTCCACATCAACTGAAAATACAAAAAAGAGACAAGGCCCAATTAGAAAACTAAATCAGTTCGCACTAGCAGTGGGTGCTTAATGGAAATACAATGACTGTGCGGCACGGGCAGGCATTGAGTACCGGCAGATGGGTCAATGCACGTACAATCCACTTGCTCAGACAATTTTTTCTTCACAGTCCTGATACAGTATGTGGAACAATGTAGTCTTCTATCACATGGCAAGAACAATGTCCTCAACACATACACACAGCTCCCATCGCTCTATCCTCTAGCTCTCACCGTTGGCTCCGCGTTGGGAGTGATGGCAGGGGAGGTACTGGAGGGTCTTTCTGGCGCTTCTCCCTCCTCTAGGGGAGAGGGGGCCTCCCACTGGGTGGTGCCTGTGGGGATGTGCCAGTAGTAGGTACCCGACTCGTCTCTGACCCGCATCCACCCTGCAGGCAGGTCTGTGTCCGTCTCAAATGCACTGCGGTCCCAGTAAGACTCTATACAACAAGGAGGAACGGTGAGATAAATATAAGATAACCCAGAACACAATTGGATTGTGTCCCACTTCCTGTTTGTGACAAAAACAAAGTGCATATCTTACACAAAAACCTACATTCAAAGCCCATCCATTGTTAAGACATTTTGTTGCCCCGCTTACCTGGGTCACTGTCTGGCGTGCTGTTGGCTGTGCTGCCCTGAGACAGTGACATGCAACTGGAGTCCTCATCACTGGGTGCTGCATTTCTGCCCTGAAACAGCAGGCATGTGTTCTTCACTTCTCCACTGTCATATGTCTGAGACTCACTGCTACTCTGCGCCTCAGACGAGTCCGTGTCCTTCTCTCCACTTGTTGGAAGTAGTAGAGACTCTTCCTCATCCCCGTCCTCTTTCTCTTCTTCCTCCTTCCCATGAGGGGTCTCTGAGGTGTCGATCAGCAGAGGCTCATTCAGGTCAGAGCAGAGGGACCTCAGGGTCTTAGAAGAAGGGTTCTGCTCACTGTCTTCCTCCTGCTGGTCCATCACTAAAGAGTTATGGTTGGGGTTTCCATCTGGGCTCTCGTTGTGATTCAAATCCTGGTCAGAATTTATATTCTGGTCCTGCTGCCTCTCTGCCACTTTGCGAAGTTGATTCTGACCCTCCTTGAGCCACTTGGCATTGGTCCCGGTGCAGTGCTGTCCTTGCTCGTTCTCCTGGTTCCGGACCCTCTCCTCCTCTCTCTGTTGACTGGACTCTTCCTCATCGATGCAATTGCTACCCATGGTGCCATTCAGCAGGTCCAAAGGTGTGGATGTGGCATAGTTGTGGCGCTTCTTGGTGGAGGAGGTGGTGGTGCCTTTGGCCTTCTTGCTCAGGTCAAAATCAAACTGAGGGGAGCGGAGGTCAAGGGTCAGCGAGGATGGCAAGCATGTGTTCTCATTGGCCAGGTCGGAGGTCTTCTCCAAAGACATGGCAGAGAGCTTAGCGCCACTGTTGTTGGGAAGTGGGGGAAACAGAAAATCAGGCCTAAAGACTAACTTGGGTGTTTGTCTACGACAGCATACACAACTGTGTGGAGACAGAGTTCATGTATCAGTGTTTAAATGGTCTGCATTAAATAGATCTAATTTGAGTCTCATCTGATTTCTAAAATGTAGCATAAATATGATTGCAACCTGTTAACTACTAGCAAAGCTTGGCATGAAGTGATTTCAGCTCCTCCCAGTTGGACTCCCAAGGCTGTGCAAGCAACACAAACTATAGAATAGCTAAAGTTAGGTAAAAGCCCACACTAACGTTACATGTTAAGCTAGCTGACGTTGGCTSGTAAAGGCCCACTGCATGTCTAGCTCGTTGCAAGCCTGTAAGCAAGTTAAATGCTACTATGCACAAAAAAATTAGGGGCAGAGGACATGTCATCTTGCGAGCTAGTTTGCCCTACATAAACAATGTTTGGAATATTTGTTTGTTAGCTAACGTTAGCTACCTAACTTAGCTGCCTAGTTTGCTAGCTAAAGCTGCCAAAATTTAAGAAAAAAAAGCTATCAATACTTATATTAAACCACGTATGGCACACATATTAGCTAGCTATATATTTATATTTTGTATAATAGCCTAGAAGCCGTCAAATGCATCACATTAGCTAGTTAGCTCGAGTTACTAGAAAGCMGTTTGCTAGCTAGCTACAGTAACGTTAGTTGTGACTCTCGTAGCACTATCATTCTCCAGTTATAAACACACCCTTGTCTTGGGTGCCAGCGACATGGTAACTTACCCTGAATTGTATTTTCCACGCCTTTATTTCAGTGGTAAATAGATAAATGTAATGGTTTGCGACGTTGAAGACGTCGTGGAACGAAAACAATTTTGTGAACCGCAACAGCAGCAAAAAACGTCACTCGTGAACGTCATTCCGTAGATTCGAAATTATCCGCTGCATGATTTCCAAATTTGTGGCTATTGATGATATCTGCGTTTTCTGTGAAAAAGGTGAGAATCTGTCTCACTTGTTCTTTGAATGTAAATTTGTGTCAGAATTTTGGGAAAACCTTGCAAAGTACTTATTTAGCATTATGAACACTGCCTATATTTTTAACATAAAATATATAATATGTTACTATTGCAATGATAACAAAACCACTGAAATGATTGTTAATTTTTCTATTCTTGTTGCCAAATACTTTATACACAAACAAAGATTCCAAAATTCTATACCAAAATTACAAATTTTTCTGATTGAATTTAATTATCTTATTGAAACATTAACCCTAGTGAATAACAACAAGAATAACATCTTCATGAAGCATTATAATAAGATATTTTCAGAGTGAATATAATTGCACTTAAATTGTTTATTTTTTGTATTATTTTAATTTTATTTTTTGTATGTTTGAGTATTGTTAATACCTGTGTTTGGTTTGCTAGACATGTTTGATGTAGCAATGTAAGTTGATTTTTGTATTATGATTATTWTTTTTTTATACAAAAAATACAACAACAAAAAATAATAATAATAAAGAAAATTTTAAGAAAAAGTAGGCGCAGCTGCAGGCCACTGACAATGCAGACCTAGGATCAGCGTTACCCTCCTACATTTAAACCTTTGCTGTTATGGAAAACATTTTAAAGCTGATCTTATAACAGTGTGTAGGGGCTTCGTCCTCTGTAAATAATGATAGTCAGACAAGCCAAAGATCAGAGGTGAGTAGTGTACGGAAAATATGTTATTTAGATGTAATTTACTCAAGTAAAAGTAGCCCTCTTAAGAAACTACTCGTAAGCATAAAGAAGTATCAGAAAACTACTTAAAGGACAAGTCAGCCCCTTTTAACATTTGGTTGGTTATTATGAAGCATTTAGTGATGTCCAACACAGTTTTAGTGTAATTTTATGATTTCATGTCTATTAACTGTTTAGTGATGAGGAAAACCGGAAATTGCTTCTCTGTGACGTTTTTGAATAAAATCCATGAGGTGACTTTAAATTATGGACAGTCATTTTCAGCGATTTATAATAACCTGTCTGTAGTTGTGATTATAATGGAACTCCCTGCAATTTGWTGCTCAGGCTGTCTTTGTCTAATAATATCTGTAAACTGGGTGACTGAAGTCTTTGACAATTCTTTGGGCTTCCTCTGACACTGCCTGGTATAGAGGTCCTGGATGGCAGGAAGTTTGGCCCCAGTGATGTACTGGACCGTAGGCACTGCCCTCTGTAGTGCCTTACGGTGCAATGCCGAGCAGTTGCCATACCAGGTGGTGATGCAACCAGTCAGGATGCTCTAGATGGTGCAGTTGTAGAACTTTTTGAGGATCTGGGGACCCATGCCAAATCTTTTCAGTCTCCTGAGGGGGAAAAGGGTGTTGTCGTGCCCTCTTCACAACTGTCTTGGGGTATTTGGACAATGATAGCTTGTTGGGGAAGTGGACACCAAGGAACTTGAAACTCTCGACCCACTCCACTTCAGTCCCGTCGATGTTAATGGGGGCCTGTTCGGCCCTCCTTTTCCTGTAGTCCACGATCAGCTCCTTTGTCTTACTCGCATTGAGAGAGATGCTGTTGTCCTGGCACCACACTGCCAGGTCTCTGATCTCCTCCCTATAGGCTGTCTCATCATTGTCGGTGATGAGGCCTACCACTGTTGTGTCGTCAGCAAACTTAATGATGGTGTTGGAGTTGTGCTTGGCACGCAGTCGTGGGTGAACAGGGAGTACAGGAGCGAACTAAGCATGCACCCCTGAGGGGTCCCAGTGTTAAGGATAAGCGTGGCAGATGTGTTGTTGCCTACCCTTACCACCTGGGGGAGGCCCTTCAGGATGTCCAGGATCTAGTTGCAGAGGGAGGTTATTTTTGAGTCTATTGCAGTTGGTTGATGACAATTACATGAACATATATTCAGCATAATGCAAGCATTATCATATATTTACAACCCGAAAGTAATGTGAAATGTACTCATAATTTATGACATACTGTAAGCAATATATTTAGACTAAGCTTAATCTGGGCTTGATAGCCAGCTAGCTAAGCTAACTGCAGGCTAACTAGGCGGAGCGTTGCATCATGGGAGARGAAATGCACCCTAGGAATCGTAATATGCTGTAGAGGGCAATACAGAAGCTTAAAAATGACAAAAACAAGAAATCGTGCAGTAAGACTGTTAAGGATTTTATGTATAATGACTAAATGATGTATACATTTAAAAGTAATGATAGGACTGTAACTAACAGAATTCTACCCTGTCTGATGAAGAATGTTTATACATAGGCAAAGAGGAAGTGTTAACAGACAACTTGTGACCACTGTGAAACTAACAGGAAATATGTCTCGTCCCCATCCAGGGAGGGGAGAAACCGTTGGGCTTGCAGTAGATTGTGTAACATGTTGTAGCATATGATAAGCAATGTAGGCATAGGAGAAGACTTGTAAAACAGCATTGTCATTGTTAGAGAGGAGGGGCATTTATGARGAAATGTGAGGTATATAAACCTATGTGCATGGTATGATTGGCAGAGCTCTCGGGAATAAACATTCTGACTATTGTGACTGGCCTCTGTTTCATTTCAACCAGAACCTTACAAACTCTGGGCTACAGACAGAGTATTTCATTGAAGTTCAGTTTATGAACCTGGGGAACATAATTCCATTAACAAAGACTAACAAAGAAAGGGCAACAAATGTTTAGCAAATCTTACAGCAGTACTAATAACAGCATAATAACTGGTGATAGAGTGGCAGAATTGCCTACTAACAAATTTAGTTTGGTAAATGTTATACCATATGGTAAACTGTAACAGCAAACAGAAAGAACAACAACTTAGTGTAATTGATTTGACATTAATTTATTATTTCAGCCTGCCAGCACTATGACCAGCACCAGTTGTTGACAGTGAACATAATGTCCCTCCCGGGAACATGCTACTTCAAGTACAGCCCACAGAGAGTAACTAGAAAAGTAATAGTGACTAGTGACCCTTACTTAAAAAGATTGCAGTCTCCGTGCAGTTTAACAGCAGTTATTCTGAAATTACTGCGTCCAAAATACCACAGTCGACTGCAGTTGCTGCACTTTTACTGCATTTTCAAAACTGCAGTCTTTTTTTGTAAGGGGAAAATGTGCTTAAAGATGCACTATGCAGAAATCGCTCTGCCATTTACTGGTTGCTAAAATTCTAATAGTTTGCCTAATTGAATTTTATGTGACAAAACAAACACGTTTAGTTTAGAGAATCATTGTACCATCTGAACCGCTGTGAAATATTTTTTCCATAACCAAAAAMATTGTATTTTCAACTGTTTGAAACTGGTGTACAAAACCAAAAATAAAAGACACAAAAACGAAAGTAAAAAATGGGGAGCATAGAAATAGGTCACAAAGAACAGATCTACCGCTTCTTAGACATATCATTCTTAGACTTGCTTTCAATTAGAATGACAGATCTATAACTCACATTTCTATGTGAATTTTTGTTGGGTCACCCAAAAAGGTACATATTGCAGCTTTAAGTACATGTTACTTGTAGAGCGTTACTACCCACTGCTGCCAAAGATAGGCATGGGATTGGGTCTCTAGACTGTCAAGCAGTGTTTGTGGTGTCTTTTATCAAGAACTTAGCTGGCTAACTAGCTACTCCCCTTTATTTCAATTCCATAAATCTTAGTAGGCCAAACCCTAATTCTTGCATGAACCTCTGGACAAAACCCTGAGTCCTGGGCTATGCTACACATAAATTGATTTAAAGAATGTCAAAATCACTAACAATTGTAGTCTATTTAATGACATGTACAGCTTTTCTAACACACACAATGAAAATGTTGCATTGGAACCAAATCCTGTGCACTAGTTAGGTACTGTATCATGTGAATAATGTTCTTATTATTTGTACCTGAGGGGATCTGTAGGCCTTTTAGGATGCATTATTTTATATCGTTTCATTGTAGTAGACCTACTACCAGTGGTGGAAAAAGTACCCAATTTTCATACTTGAGTAAAAGTAAAGATACCTTAAAAGAAAATGACTCAAGTAAATGTGAAAGTCACCCAGTAAAATACTACTTGAGTAAAAGTCTAAAAGTATTTGGTTTTAAATCTACTTAAGTATCAAAAGTAAATGTAGTTGCTAAAATATACTTGAGTATCAAAAGTAAAAGTATAAATCATTTAAAATGTCTTATATTAAGCAAACCAGACAAGACAATTTTCTTGTTTTTAAAATTTGCTGATAGCAATGGGCACACTCCAACACTCAGACATAATTTCGAAACAAAGTATTTGTGTTTAGTGAGTCTGCCAGATCAGAGGCAGTAGGGATGACCAGGGATGTTCTCTTGATAAGTGTGTGAATTAGACAATTTTCCTGTCCTGCTAAGCATTAAACATGTAACGAGTACTTTTGGGTTACAGGGAAAATGTAAGGGGTAAAAATTACATTATTTTCTTTAGGAATGTTGTGCAATTAAAGTAAAAGTTGTCAAAAATATAAATAGTAAAGTAAAGTACAGATACCCCKAAAAAATACTTAAGTAGCACTTAAGGTATTTTTACTTAAGTACTTTACACCACTGCCTACTACCCTAAGTAAAGGGGAAAAAAACAGATTTTGCAAACATGCACATACAAACATGTTATGCTACTTGAAGTAACTTACACATATTTAGTCTCCGTGAAGGAGAGTGGGTTAGATTTGACCTTGGTCGCCAAATTCAATATTGGCCATTAGGACTCCGTTGTCCACTTTGACGTAATCCTGCAGTGCAGACAATATACAAACACAAGGAACTGCATGAAAAGGTAAAATGTTGCATGCCCAGATTGCCTCTTAAATAATTTGAATCCACAGAGAAGGATATGAGATGCAGAAGGAATGCTAACTGAAGAAGCCACACTTACTTCATCATCCTCCAGGATGTTCTCCAGGTCTCTGACTATGTCGTTGAAGGAGGGCCTTTGGGTGTTCGGCTCCAGCCAACAGTCCCTAATCGTCTGCAGTCTAGAAGTAAAGGGGCCAATTTACTAGCACACCAGTATCATGCAAATAGACAAAAGCAGTRGATATTCATGGAAATATTGCATGTAAAAATGAACCAGAAAGGGGACCATTTCTCACATCTCTGGCCTACATGTCTCTGGGACTGAGTTCCTTTGTCCAGAGCAGACATAGCGCACCACCAACTCTGGAGCCTCCAGGTTAGGATATGGTAAGGTCCCTAAGATTAAGATGAATCATTAATGACTCATTATTAAAACATTAGTGAATACATTTCATTCAGTTCATCTCAGGTGCTCTTTCCATCTTACCAAATGTTTGCATCTCCCACAGCACAATGCCAAATGCCCAGACATCCCCTTTGAAGCTGTAGTAGTTGTTTTTTTTGAAGTACTCTGGGGGATACCAACGCAGGGGCACACTTTGCTGTGAACCGAAGCACAAAGAACAGCCAAGTTAGAGATAGCTTTATGCTCTGGTCATAATGTCTGGGTGACTTCAGTACAGTCCTCCTCACCATGTAGTCCCCTTTGCAGCTGCTGCGATAGCTCCTTTTGTGAGTCAYGTCTTGGGCCAGTCCAAACTCTGCCAGCTTCACCTCTCTGGGAAAGTGGTTCACCATGATGTTCCTCAGGGCTAGGTCACAATGCACCACCTGGAGTATGAACAATTGTGGAACAGAACTGATGGGGACTGTAGTCAAATATGTATGTGTGGTGACCACAGGAAGAAAATTGAATATATGACATTGTTGATGGATTTTTAGAATTATTTTATTGTACCATTTTAGAGCACAGGTGTCTCATTGCATGGGCAATGTGATATGCTGCTGTGGTGAAGAGATTTTGCAGTTGACTGTCCCTGCTCAGTTGGTCTTGATTCACTTGAAGGAAACTGCGCAGTGTCCCACTGCTCACCGACTCTAGGATCAGCATGTAAGGAGCTGGAGTAAAGGGAAATAAAACACACACAAAACCACCTTTCCACTTTTTGCCATGGGACAAGATGCAGAAACAATCAATGCTAAATAAACGATACTGAACAAAAATATAAACGCAACATGCAACAATTTCTAAGATTTTACTGAGTTGCAGTTCATACAGTGCCTTGCAAAAGTATTCATTCATCCCCCTTGGCGTTTTTACTATTTTGTTGCTTTACAACCTGTAATTTAAATGGTTTTTATTTGGATTTCATGTAATGGACCTACACAAAATAGTCCAAATTGGTGTGAAAGGAAAAAAAATAACTTGTTTKAAAAAAAGTGGGAAAAAATTGAAGCCCCTAAATAAGATCTGGTGCAACCAATTACCTTCAGAAGTCACATAATTAGTTAAATAAATTCCACCTGTGTGCAATCTAATTGTCACATYATCTGTCACATGATCTCAGTATATATACACCTGTTCTGAAAGGCCCCAAAGTCTGCAACACCACTAAGCAAGCGGCACCATGAAGACCAAGGAGCTCTACAAACAGGTCAGAGCCAAAGTTGTGGAGAAGTACAGATCAGGGCTGAATTATTTAAAAAATCAGAAACTTTGAACATCCCACAGAGCACCATTAAATCCATTATAGAATATGGCACCACAACAAACCTGCCACCCACCAACACTCACGGACCAGGCAAGGAGGGCATTAATCAGAGAGGAAACWAAGAGACCAAAGATAACCCTGAAGGAGCTGCAAAGCTCCACAGCGGAGATTGGAGTATCTGTCCATAGGACCACTTTAAGCCGCACTCTCCACAAAGCTGGGCTTTATGGAAGAGTGGCCAAAAAAAAGCCATTGCTTAAAGAAAAAAATAAGCAAACACGTTTGGTGTTCGCCAAAAGGCATGTGGGAGACTCCCCAAACATATGGAAGAAGGTACTCTGTTCAGATGAGACTAAAATTGAGCTTTTTGGCCATCAAGGAAACCGCTGTCTGGGGCAAACTCATCACCCCGAGAACACCATCCCCACAGTGAAGCATGGTGGTGGCAGCTTCATGCTGTGGGGATGTTTTTAATCGGCAGGGACTGGGAAACTGGTCAGAATTTAAGGAATGATGGATGYTGTTAAATACAGGGAAATTCTTGAGGGCAACTGTTTCAGTCTTCCAGAGATTTGAGACTGGGACGGAGGTTCACCTTCCAGCAGGACAGTGACCCAAAGCATACTGCTAAAGCAACACTAGAGTGGTTTAAGGGGAAACATTTAAATGTCTTGGAATGGCCTAGTCAAAGCCCAGACCTCAATCCAATTGAGAATCTGTTGTATGACTTAAAGATTGCTGTACACCAGCGGAACCCATCCAACTTGAACGAGCTGGGGCTGGTTGCCTTGAAGAATGGGCAAAACTCCCAGTGGCTAGATGTGCCAAGCTTATAGAGACATACCCCAAGAGACTTGCAGCTGTAATTTCTGTAAAAGGTGGCTCTACAAAGTATTGACTTTGGGGGGGTAACTAGTTATGGACGCTCAAGTTTTCCATTTTTTTMGGTCTAATTTCTTGTTTGTTTCAAAGTGGTAGGCATGTTGTGTAAATCAAATGATACAAATGATACAATTCCAGGTTGTAAGGCAACAAAATAGGAAAAATGCTAAGGGGGTGAATACTTTCGCAAGCCACTGTATGTTATATGGATGTCACATGACTGGGAACACAGATATGCAGCTGTTGGTCACAGACACCTTTAAAAAATGGGCCTCACAAAAGTTTCAGGTCTCGTCATTGTATTTCTGTGCATTCAAATTGCCATCGATAAAATGCAATTGTGTTCGTTGTCCATAGCTTATTCCTGCCCATACAATTACCCCACCYCCACCGTGGGGCACTCTGTTCACAATGTTAATATCAGCAAACCACTCACCCACACAATGCCATTCACGTGGTCTGCGGTTTTTAGGTCAGTTGTACATACTGCCAAATTCTCTAAAACAACGTTGGAGGCGGCTTAAGGTAGAGAAATGAACATTACATTCTCTGGCAACAGCTCTGGTGGACATTTCTGAAGTCAGCATGCCAAWTGCACGCTCCCTCAACTTGAGACATCTGTGGCATTGTGTTGTGTGACAAAACTGCACATTTRAGAGTGGCCATTTATTGTCCCCAGCACAAGGTGCACCTGTGTAATGATCATGCTTTTTAATCAGCTTATTGATATGCTACACCTGTCAGGTGGATGGATTATCTTGGTAAAGTAGAAATGCTCACTAACAGGGATGTAAACTAATTTGTGCCCAACATTTGAGAGAAATAAGGTTTTTGTGCGTACGGAAGATGTCTAGGATCTTTTATTTCAGCTCATGAAACATGCGACCAACACTTTACATGTTGCGTTTATATTTTTGCTGAGTAGTATGTGACTCCTACCCTGTGTGATGTTCCAGTCTAGCAGCTGCAGCACGTTCTTGTGGGTACCCAGCTTCCTCATGATGCTCACCTCTCTGGCTACTCTCCTGAGAGTAGCCCCTACAGATGGTGAGGGTTGGAGGGCATTACTCTGTGATTGATATTATTGTAATGATTAAAGTGCAATGTCTCTTTGGTATTGATGATGAATGTGTTAGTGAGCTTGATAGATGTGTCCTAACCCTCTTTGATAATCTTGCAGGTGACAATGAAGTGGCCCTTGCAGGTGCCACATATCATTTTAGCCTTGTAGTACACCCCTTCCCTCCCTGCCTTCATGATATGCTGTAGACCTAGCCCAGATGTGTTGAAGCAGGAACCCTGGGAAATTAGGTCCACACTGTTACACCATTTCACAGCTAAATTCAAATATGAGAATGTTTTTTTTTACACCGTTGCTTTTTCTACACAGTAAGTTTACAGTTTGCCGTGGTCTCCAGAGAGACCTAGAAGCAGACTTGGTTGTCTGCCTTTCAAGGGGAGTGGTTAAGCTGGTGTCCTGTGACTCCTGTCCCAGAGTGACGGAGACAAGCTCTCGTGTGGGATGGCTTCTAGCCTCATGCCCCAAACACTTCCTCAAGGTTAGGGGACTTCTAAATGGGGGGTTAGATGGAGGAGCTCTGCCCAATAGACCCTCAACACCCTGCAGCTCTCGAATGGTGTGAATCAAAGTACGATACCTGGAAAGGATATGAAGCATGTTAGTAGTATTATACACTACCAGTCAAAAGTTTGGACACACCTACTCATTCCAGGGTTTTTCTTAATTTTTTACTATTTTCTACATTGTAGAATAATAGTGAAGACATCAAAACTATGAAATAACACATGGAATCATGTAGCAACCAAAAAAAGTTTACTTTTTCGGGATCGATGTTCTMTCTCCACGGGACAGTTGAGCTAATGTAGGCTAATGCGCTTAATATGAGGTTGTAAGTAACAAGAACATTTCCCAGGACATAGACATATCTGATATAGGTGGAAAACTTAAATTCTTGTTAATCTAAATGCACTGTCCAATTTACAGTAGCTATTACTGTGAAAGAATACGATGCTATTGTTGGAGGAGAGGGCACAATTTTGAACATGAAAAGTTATTAATAAACAAATTGGGCACATTTTGGCAGTCTTGATACAAAATTTTGAACAGATATGCAATGGTTCATTGGATCTGTCTAAAACTTTGCACATACACTGCTGCCATCTGGTGGACAAAACCAAATTYCACCTGGGCCGGAATAATACATTATGGCCTTTCTCTTGCATTTCAAAGATGATGGTACAAAAAAATACAAAAGAACTATTATTTTCTTTGAATTATCTTTTACCAGATCTATTATGTTATATTCTCCTACATTCCTTTCACATTTCCACAAACTTCAGTGTTTCCTTTCAAATGGTACCAAGAATATGCATATCCTTGCTTCAGGGCCTGAGCTACAGGCAGTTAGATTTGGGTATGTCATTTTAGGCTAAAATATATTTAGGTTAAACAAATCAAAATATATTTTATATTTGAGATTCTTCAAAGTAGCCACCCTTTACCTTGATGACAGCTTTGCACACTCTTGGCATTCTCTCAACCAGGTTCATGAGGTAGTCACCTGGAATGCATTTCAATTAACAGGTGTTAAAAGTTCATTTGTGGAATTTCTTTCCTTTTTAATGTGTTTGAGCCAATCAGTTGTGTTGTGACAAGGTAGGGGTGGTATACAGAAGATAGCCCTATTTGGTAAAATACCAAGTCCATATTATGGCAAGAACAGCTCAAATAAGCAAAGAGAAACAACAGTCCATCATTACTTTAAGACATGAAGGTCAGTCTGTAGCGGTATTAATTAGAGAGGGGGAACATTTCAAGAAGGAGAGTGAAGAAGTGTTGCATCAGATGACCTGACCTCCACCATCACTCGACSTCAACCCAATTGAGATGGTTTGGGATGAGTTGGACCACAGTGAAGGAAAAGCAGTCAACAAGTGCTCAGCATATGTGGGAACTCCTTCAAGACTGTTGGAAAAGCATTCCAGGTCAAGCTGGTTAAGAGAATGCCAAGAGTGTGCAAAGCTGTCAAGGCAAAGGGTTGCTACTTTGAAGAATCTAAAATACAAAATATTGATTGACTTGTTCAACACTTTTTTGGTTACTACATGATTCCATTTGTGTTATTTCATAGTTTTGATGTCTTCAGTATTATTTTACAATGTAAAAAATTAAGAAAAACCCTGGAATGAGTAGGTGTGTCCAAACTTTTGACTGGTACTGTATGTTATCAGCTGTATTTGGTATAGTAAGGTTGCATCCAGTATGGAACAGTTACATCTACTGCCGATACTGTATTTAGGAAAGGTACAAATGTTTGATATCTTTACAAGTGGTGTAAGCTTACTTCCTCATCCACAGAATTGCCATTAAAATGACAATGGTGACAGTAAACCCAGAAATACTGATTAGAATGTAGAACATCCCGTTTAATCTGCCACCTGAGAAAATACATTTTCACCAGTTACATCAGAGCTTGAGAAACTGTCAACAGTAAGCTTTCCATCTCACATTATATATGATTACACGACTCACCTACTATAGGATCTGAGAATTTATGACCAAGATCATTTGTTATATTTGAGTTCCTGATGAGGGAAGTTCCTGTGTGATTATTTGTTGCATTCCGATATGACATTTTTCTGTTCTTGAGTGTGTAATGTTGCCTTCATCTGAGGAGTCAAGAGCAAAAATATGAAATGGTATGAAACAAATTACATTGAAAGGGTTCTAAAGTAGGCAAAGAGCTATTACTTTTTTCAGAGTTATACACATTTAAATTGTATGGAGAAAGAGAGTACACCTCACCCCCAGTGCCCAAGCTGGTAAGATATTCAAGCAACTTCTGTCCAAATTCATGTGAAATATTTTCTATTGCAACCACTGAGATGACCACTTACACTCGTTCTTCACCTCACTTTGTTATGTGGCTTCCTGTCGTCCCTCACTCACAGGAAGGAGCGGCTTTGTCATCAGCATCACTATGTCTCGCCGGATAAGTCAAGCTTTCAAGTCATTCTATATTCATGTACTTGTATGAGTTGTTGGGTGACAACGGCAGTTGGTTAACATTTCTAATGAAACATGACCATATTGGACTCCAATATGATTAACGGTTATCAAGGGAAGTGTGTGTCAGATAGTGCTATGGGTGGGAGGCAMTTTCATGCTGTGTTCTGATGCAAAAAGCTCACTTTCACCAACAGTAAAAAGGTTTGAGTATAGATTGACAAAGCCCACACAGAGTTCTAGGCTGTAAGGGAGGTGGAGATGACATGGCCTCTTTGTGGTTTCCTTTGTTTTCAGAAATAGTACTAAAATGTATTTTCTCCTGACAGTTATTTGAGCTGTGCTTKTCGAAAGTATGTGGCCCTGATAATATGTTGTCTAGCTTTACCTAGGCTGCTGGACATGTTATTAAGTTATGACCAATATAAAATGTACATTCCATCCAATTGCTCATGTTACCCATCCTGATAAGACTGTACATGAAAAGGGACACAAAAGCTGTGTATTTTATTGGCTGCCTGCTTTAATAGTTAGATAACCTAATCACGCCATATACAAGACAGATCTTTACAGTTCATATTCCAATACATCCTTTTTCCAAAAGTATTTATGTACAATACATGTTGATTTTCCCACATGGGTCAGTGCAAAGTAAATTTAGACTATAAACATTTTAGAAAATTACATTAAATTAATAATAAATCAAAAGAAAACATTACAACTAAATAGACAAAAATAAAAAAACATTCAGTAGTAATCACTGTATCAAGGTTTTCAGAGGGACAATACTGAAAATGACCACCGCAGCAGTTAGCTAAGGTTAAAAATGTAAAGACATCAGAATGCTTACCATACTACCATCATACGTCAGGTAGAGTGGGTAGGTTTCTGTCCAGATGTTATAATCAGTAATTGATTAACCAAATAAAAGCATACACCTCAACAAGCCTTTAAAGACAGAGCAGAAATGAGAGTTGTGGATTGTAACAGATGTAGCTCAGGGCCTAAATAGTTAGATTTTTGTGTCTTCATACGATTAGATTAATTGAACTCCTAGTGACAATGTTTCACATAGTGCATGTCAACATAGCTACAATAAATACATGTTTTCCAAAGCGCGTGGGGGAAAAGCTATCTATTCACTTGTCGCATAACGGTAAGGTGCAACCACTCAAAACTGTAAGAAATGTCCCTCTGCCTAAATCAAATACATCATACCTATGGCATTCAGAAAGATGCAACATTATCCACAACTTATGCTCTTTGAAGTTGTGATCTCATTACTTGCATAAAGAATTGTGTTAAATTGGGCACAATAATAAAGTATGACATGGCCTACTGGTAGCTACTATAATGAAAGTCAACTGTTGATGTGATAACATCACAATGTTGTAATGGCACAGACTGATATGTTGTTGGAATGGACCTGCACACAGAATGGGACAAGCAGACGCTACAGGAAGATTGTCTCAGATAGGTAAAGGGGTCTGAGGCTTTGTTCTTAGCAGACCTGGCATGATGAATTTAAAGACAGATACATTGCAATGCAAATACATGAATGTAGTTCAGCAACACTGAATTTAATCCAGGCCTATCGGTCCGGAGTCTGACTCCTTTACATTTGAGGACAACAAAAAAGGGTATTTTCTAAAGAGACATTTTAGAATTGTGACTATGGATTTGACTACTGTCCAAAGCAGGGTATGATGAGGTAGTGAACACTTGCTTCTACTGCAATCATTTTTTTGTAGATTTCAATGAGGGGGGGGGTTCAGTTACATTTCACTAGATCAATTGTATTATAACATTTTTAACTACAGAGAATACCAATCAAATGTGTCTAGTGTCTACACATATTGCCACTGGCATTGGTTTACAAACAAACAAACACACACACACACTTGTCACATCTGGCCTAGGACCAGCACCATGGGCCTAAGCATGGTCACCCTCCGACAAGGTGTTGATGCTGAAACAAACCAATACACAGCCCTCCGTTTTGTTTGACATCGCTAGCGCGAAATAACTTGAGTACCATTGCTTGAAAAAAATGTCTATCCACTAAGAAGAGGTGGTGTAAAAATGGTTTGTGGTCCACTTCTAACCACCAGGGATGATTTCTAAGGTTCAGCTCATCTCAACCTGAGAGATTTCAGATTCAAATAGGAAGGTGGTTTTCTAGCACAAGCATGTCGATGAACCAGCAGCACATTGACACATCAACAGTTCATTACTGAAGAACACAGTACTTCTTATAATCAGACTCAAAGTCCTCGTCCATGCTAGTTGTGTCGGCCATCTTTTTGCCGTCAGTTTTGGGCATGAACAGAGAATAATCCACTCCCTGCTGCTCGTAGAACAGGATATAGGCAGAGTCTGCATCAATCTCCTCTGACCGCAACTCCTGAACACAGAAAACACAGTGCGGCTTGGTTTATACTTGTGAACTTTAAATAACTGAGTTATAGATGACAAATGGACAATGCATCACATACCAGAGATTGTATTCCAAAAACAGCATTTCAAACTCATGACTTCCCTTACCTTACAGCTACTGTCGTTGTAACAGTACCACTTTTCATTTGGGTTTTTGGCATATGTCACATAGTGGCCTCCTCCAAGGATCCCTGAATGGCACTGCAGACACAAAAGTGATTGGTGGTTAAGAGGATATTTCAGGTGGTAGATAGTCACTTTGCACTCCTGTGTCTTCAGGTTATAAGAGCAATATTCTTAGAGAAAAACTAATATTTAATACTTACTGAAATTGCATACAAGTTGTACATGGGGTCTAAGCAGATTTTGTCTCTTTGGTCCTGGGAGGCCTCCAGATCTATGCTGTCCTCGGTGTAGCCATTGCTCTCCAGCTCAGATACAGACGTTGTGTTGTCACAGTCCCTGGCCGTGTCCTCTCCAGAGGTAGAGTCGCTGAGGCCCTCTCCCCTGCTCCCCATCCCCACCCCGCTGGCCTCGAGCTCCATGGGGCTCTCCCTGCCACTGTCCAGACTCTCTTTACTGAGGGATAGCTGGTACCTGCTTTCCAGGGGCAACACCCGTCCACGGCCCTGCCTCCTGCCCTCACTCTGTGGGCTGCAGTTGGGGCTGACATCTCTGCTGAGGGGAGTGCTGGCCATCCTCCCTGAGCACAGAGACTCTGAAAATAGAACATACTTTCATAGATGAACACCAGCCTCTCTAAAGGAATAAGTGGGATGTGACAGCTACATCTGAAACCCCAGTCAAGACTCTTTACAAACCTTTCCCATTGTTGAGAGTTGGAGTGGGGTTACAGACAGTGTCTCCACCCCCAGATTTTGATACTCCTCCCTCTGTGTCGTGTAGCTCCTCCCCTAGCCCGTCCCTCCAGCTCTGTTGGCTTTGGTCTGCATCTCTCGGGGTCAGGAAAGCACTGGGATCAAATGTCTCCCTGGGAAACCTCACAATCTTCTGGGATTTGATCCACCGCCCATTCATAAACTGGAAACGTTTTAAATGAATAATCTGTAATTCAAATGGACAGAATAAAAGCGTTTTAGAGTGGGTGATGTCCTGTGCAGTCTTGCAATTCAGACATGGCATTCAAGCTGTTGGACTGGGGGTTTCTTTCTTTCTCTTTGCATAGGTTTCAACTGTTGCCCATAGACACTAAGATGAATAGGGAGAGGACTGGGGAGTTAATGCAGAGGGAACGAGCTGTATGTCTGACCAGGATGGGCGGCAGCCTCCACAGGTCCAGTTTCTTAGTGGCCAGGCGGTGGGTCTTGCACTTGGAGCAGTAGTAGAGCTCATCCTCTCCCAGCTCCTCCTCACTGGTAAAGGCCTGCAGACAGCTGTCCAGACTGATGGGCTCTGCCTGGGCCCTGCGACTCTGTTCCACACTGGGGTGCTCCTCCACGATCTACAGGACACACTCATTACTTAGTCTATGTCGTTGTTCCATTAGATATGGAATAAATTAGGCATGTGCATCTTTCCTTTTCAGGACGATTCGATGCATGTGCTCCCAATACAGAAACGATAAGTTTTAGTTTGAAATTATTCGGTTTGATTAGAGGAACGAATCGATGTGATACATTAACATTGGTTGCATAAACACATTCAGTCAAATCTGCTGCTGACGGGCCTCTCTGAGCTGACATCTGTCTGTCTCTGTGTGTGTGTGTCTCTGTGTGTATATATAAATGTATGTGTCTATGGCAATGGTATTTAATGTCGGGGTCGCGATCGGTGGAATTGCCGTTGGGTCGGCAAATAAAAATGTTTTTTTGGGGGGGGGACAAAAAATAAAAGTACAGGTTATTTTATGGGACAATATACAAACGTTAGTGAGAAAGTTAATTTAGTAAATGTATGTATTGGTTCTCTTAAGATGAACATGTAATGAATTGAAGGTTATTTGTTGATGTGAAAATCTATTTTTTTAAGACAGATTTTAGGGGTGTGCCATTAGATTTGGGTTGGGGGGGTCGGCAGAATTTCCGACAGAAAAAAATGTGTTCCCCGCTGAAAAAGTTTGAATACAGCTGGTCTATGGTGTATATAGGCACCTGACCTGAGCCGTAAGGGAAACTGGGCATCTGCCACCCCACTATCAGTTAGGGGGTGCAATGCTTGCTTTTTGTTCCCCCCCACTTATGATCTGAAATCAGCATCAACCACTAATTAATGTCCTTTTTGCAGATTAAAAGTGTTTGAGCTAGTAATGCATCAATATTTATCTTACATTTTCTATGACATAACCAATTAATATATAGCACAACTTTGGATTTCACCTCTGTCTCATAATCTAATGGTTTAGACTGTTTGGAAGTTGACAGACTCGGAGTGAACTTCCCTTCTCTCGCTTCGACCATGTGGGTAGCAAAAGTGATTGCTGTCCTTGTTATGAAATTATCAACTTTACCCTGAATATCTAAAAATGACAATACATTTATTTTTATTCAACCTTTATTTAACTAGGCAAGTCAGTTAAGAACAAATTCTTATTTTCAAGGATGGCCTAGTGGGTTAACTGCCTTGTTCAGGGGCAGAATGACAGATTTTACCTTGTCAGCTCAGGGATTCGATCTTGCAACCTTCCGGTTACTAGTCCAACGCTCTAACCACTAGGCTACCTGATTCACCAATATGCAATTTTTTTTTTTTTTTTTTTTAAATCATTACATCCCTAGAATAAATATATTGATATGACCTCTAGGGTCCCACTGCTGTGTTTATCCCCAGCCTCATGTCTCTCTTACCCTCTCCTGAGAGGTCTGGTAACGGAGGTGTAGAGCAGTGGGGTCCCAGTCCACAGCCATGAAGGCATTCCCCACAGCAGCCCTGTCATCGTTACACTCCACTGTGCAGCCTCTGCAGAACCTGTGGGGGACACCAACAGAGGGTATCAATTAACGCCTTCTCCAACTTCAACCGTATTGTGATATGTTGTACTGTCAGGGCAGACAATTACCTGTACCACGGACACCAGGCGCAGGAGTTGCCATCTCTCTGCACCACGCGCAGGGTGAAGGGATACTGGTAGCCCATGCTGTCATCACTGTGTGTTCACAACAAACAAAAACACACAGAACAGTATCACACACCTGTGCCATTAGGATAAGACTGAGCACTGCAAAGCCACCTGACAGAACACACAGAGTGGTCTGGAGAGACTGACCAGTCCTGGGCGTGGTTGCTGGCCTCCTGAGGGGGTAAGGGACTGGCCAAGCGGGACACCTGGGTCCAAACAGCGTCATACAGGTCCCTGGTCCTGGTGTGGACTGTACATGGCACGATCAACGGCATCCCAAACAGACTGGGTCGGTTTTTCTGACTGGACAGGAAGTATAACTCTGCCCGCATCTACAAAACAAACAAAAACAGTTTAGAAGTGAGCATTATATAGACTTTGGCTAATCTTGATGCACTGATAATCTTGTCTCCATCTTTAGCCCATCCTGCAGTTCTCACCATCTTCCTATGGATGGCGATGATGTACCCAGCGAAGGGGCTGTCCAGAGGGTGCATCACGTGGCCGTTGGGGAGACCATTGGCAAGGCTGCCCTCTGTGACACAGGGCACTACAGTGCTGGGCATGCCCTTGGGGATCATTCCTAGTTTCAGAGAGTTACTCTCAGTTACCTTGGCAGCATTCCCATTTGCTAGCGCTGGAGCTTCTGGAGATGACATGAAGAACAAACAGCTTGTCAAGTTGTCAGTGAGGGCTTAAATAAGACATAACAGCAGTGTTGACAGCTACTGTGATGGTCATTTAGCTTTGTTATATTGTTCAGTGTCAAAGTAGCTACCTTTCCATCAGTTATCTAAAACCTGTGGATTTCTTGAAATTCTAAAACGTTCTTGGTTGCTACTATGCATTCTAAATCCCTTTCATCACTTCTCGCTGATTGCTTTTAAAAAGAGCCTTATATGACAAAGGCTTTGATTGAATAACTTTACAAAAAAAATGCCTTTGAAAAGAGAAGAACAAACTGATAAACAGAAGAACCAAATCGGTATACCATCACCATCTGTTTGCGTGGGGGAGGACACCACAGATGTGGATACGCCTGACACCGGGATCTCAAACGCACACAGAAAGCCGCTCACCGCCCGACGCACTTTCTGGTTGTCCAGTGGAAAATTCTAAAAATTGGGTAGACAGACTTTCACTAGTCTATGTGCATATGAACAGAGTGATGGTTGGATGGACAGTGATGAGGACAGATGATGGCTGGTGATAGCTCTACCTTGATGTTAGAGGCATGGACTTCAGCCAGGAGGATCTGCTCAGGGTTAAGGCAGCAGAGTTCACTCAGGAGTCTCTTCAGGCCTGTGTACTTCTCATCCGCATTGAGCCGGAGGCCATACCGCACTGGGCATGACCCATCCAGCTTAATGACTGGACAGAGGAAACAAAGACAAGTGTTGCAGAGGCACGGGATCCAATATACTTTCTCTCACAAGACAACAGGAACAAAGGAGCTTTCTATTCAAAACCACACTGTTACTGTAAAGCTCTGAGGCTAGCACAGGAAAGGGTGGACAGGCGACAGACATGCTGAGACAAAAATCTCCAATATGATGGTAATCTTTGATGTATCTTTGATGTTTTGGGAAATATTTTCTGGATGTTGAACTGTAGTACTGTATACACTGCATAATAAGGCTCACCTATGATCTCCAAGTGCATGGAGTTATCCATGGGTAGGGGGAGAGAGAGGAAGTTGAAGGGGTCGAAGCGTGCACTGACATGGCCACAGGTCTTGCACTTGACCTGTGACCTGAGCTGGCCATGGAACAGATCCACCACAATGGAGCGGTTCCTCCTCAAGTGATTCTCCCACGCCTGGGGGAACACAACACCACATCCTCACACCAGACAACTTCTAGCAGTTCAAGATGGCACAGAAAGCTAATATTACACCCACAAATCAACATTTACACTCAACAGTTACATGAGGTAATTCACCCAGGGCCTGGTTTCTGGATTGCTCCACTATGAAAATAGGAAAAGTGTCTATGAACTCTGACCTCAGAAGCCACCTCCCAGTCCGGCCGCCCGTCGCTGTCCTTCAGCTCTACGTAMGGTTTCTCGTGAACGCGGTTCAGGTCCTCGTGAAGGCCGTCCAGCAGGAAGGCCAGCAGCTCCTGGGAGTCCTGCTGCTGGAAGCCATTGAACCGCGGGGCGTACTTCGCTATCGTCCACTGACGGAAGGGACAGGGGAGAGACAAGGACAGAAGGGAAAATACAACCATTTGACTCTTGTTTTTTAGGTTGAAAGACTGTACTTTTTAGGTTGGTAGACTCTAGTGTTATTGGGGGGGGGTGTCAGTTGAAGGCTTGTTTGTGGACGTACTCTGAGTTTCAGAGGGGCCAAGTTCTTTTGTGTTCCACTCCACAACTCTTGTACCAYATCGCCATAGCATTTGGCCATGTGACCACGCATCCCAATGGGATTGGTCCTGTTATGAAGAGAAACAGTACAAATAAACTTGCACACTCATCTCTGCTTGCTGTGGGTTTATTTAACCAACGTTTTGCTCAAAGTATATAATAAGCATGTATAATAAAAATACATTATTTTATAATAAGAATGCATTCTTGTAAATCTAAGATAATGCACACATATACCTGTTGAGCTCATAGAGGTGGTTTCCTGAGGTGAAGTAGTCTGTGAGAGGCTTGGTGTTGCTCACACACTGGATACTGGAGTTCATGAAACACGTGTTACCAAGGTTGCTCAGTCCAGTCGCACCTTTCTCAGTAGGGACTGTGAACAGGAGGAGGCAACAGTTTGAGAAGGCTATTTAACCATCAAAAGCTTCTACAATAGTCAGTACGACCCCTTTAATGTTGAGTGAAAGCAAAACGAGTATTGTCTGACAGGCTTATCTATAATATATCAAAGTACTTATCAGCTCAGTTAGTGTTAAATTCTTAATAGAGTCATTCCATGTCAATTCAGCAAGCCATGACACCCACCATCACAGATTATTCTGAAATTGTTTCTAAAGTTAGAAACATATTTTTATTTAACTAGGCAAGTTAGTTAAGAACAAATTCTTATTTACAATGACGGCCTACCCCGGCCAAACCCGGACGACGCTGGGCCAATTGTGCGCCGCCCTATGGGACTCCCAATCACGGCAGGTTGGGATACAGCCTGGAATCGAACCAGGGTCTGTAGTGACGCCTCTAGCACTGAGATGCAGTGCCTAAGACTGCTGCACCACTCGGGAGCTAAGATTAGCATTCCTGCAACATTATTTTGTTGACATATAATTTGATCTCTGAGAAATTGATTGCACCTAAATTGGCCATTTTAAATGTATAGGATATACATAATATATTCAATTAATATAGTACCCAACATCCAATTTGGACCAAACTTCTTCCTACCATTGAAAGACAATAAAAAGCCATCCACGGACCCCCCCACACACACCACCACAACAACCAGTATATACAGTATCAGTACGGAGCTGAGGCTTGGAGTATTGATTCTTCATCCTACGTAATGTATTCCCTGTGAATCTGGCGATGTCCCCTCCCGTTTAGAGGAATTAGCCATTGAAGTTGCTTGCATTATTTACCATAAATTAGTGTGAAAGTACCAGGTTATTCCCACTAGATGCCGCAGTTCCTGCTATGGCCACACGCTTTTGTCAAATTTTCTGGTCTCTTGTGTTTATTAAATGGATCACAAAATGTTCGTTGCAATTTTGGGTAGAAAATCAATAGCTTTTGCTCATGGTGAAAATAAATCGTTAAGCCAGTCCTCCATGAAAGCAATTCAGTTTGTCCTTCTCTTAGCAACCTAATGCTTCAACCCAATTCTCTTTGAATAATCCAACAAATGGCAGTTCTCTGAGGGCTATCCCTATGTTGCTTGTGGGTGGCTGTTGATCATTGTATTGAATTCCTCATGTCTTACTCATTGTTAGGAAGATCAGATCAAAAATCAGATGTTCGGTATATGAATACTATAAATAAAAAATGGCCAATTTGGGTGCAATCAATTAGCTTAATTTCTCAGAGATCAAATTATATTTCAACAAAATAATGTTTCAGGAATGCTACTCTTATCCTTTTCCAACTACAGAAATTGAGATGGTGGGGGTCAAAATCCTCTTTCTTGTGCTTTTTCAGGTGGACTGACCCAATAAGGATCACACAATAGTAGTACTATTGGTGTAGCTGTATGCAGTAATGGTCTTACCATTGTGTCTGTTCATCCTGTTGTTGTTAGCGATGAAGGACATCTCCTCAGGCCAGCTCATGTCCTTGCTCCTTACTAATGAACACAAAGAAACCTTCATCTACTCATCCTGACAATACATGATGAATCCATTTAACACAGAGATTCATTATGATACATACCTTCTATGACCATGTACTGTTCATCTGGGATCTTCAACCCCTCCAGGGAATGGTCTTCATCATCAAGAAGGGTCAGATAATTCTGTGGAATACATTGTTTTGAAAGATATTGGAGATTGAACTGTAAAAATATAAATAAAATGTGGAGATAATTTGTGTGTGTATCGGAGCTTGAGTGTTTACTGTGCGTGTGTATGTTGATGATGGGTCAACCTTCTGAGTCCCCACCCACCTCATTGTTAAAGAGCCACAGGCGCATGTCTTCCTCCTTGATGCGGAGTCTCTGGGCCAGGTACTCATGGATGTCTTTGATGGTGCCCATCCTACTGAAACAGCCCGTGTAGACCAGCACACGTTTTAAGGGGGCACTAGGAGAGGGGACATTACCTGGGGATGGACCGGGAGACACCATTGATTACTGTTCATAMATGGAAAACTGTAAACGCTTGTGTTAGCTCATTTCCAGAATATTTTGCTGTGGCCAAAGGCTCTGCCATTCATTGAGGCCCAACTTGAGATCCGAGCAGATCATGAATTGACGTCAGTGGATCGTGCACATCTTAGGATATTGCCCTGAGTGTCACAGAAAAAAAGGGTGTATGCATAGTGAGCACCCACTTCCCCACACAGAAGTGATCTCACATGACTGAGATTAATGTGACCCTGTGCTGCCACCAGTCTTGTGACGTCCACGTAAAGGCCACAAAAAAAAGAAAAGATTTATTGGTTGTGTGGAGAGAGAATAGAGAGCTGATCTCACAAGCTGCACACACGGGAACTATTATTCAACAGGACAAACTATTCTAGAATTAAAGAAATGCAAAAATAGTACAACTTTTTGAAATGAGTTGAATGTAGAGTATGATCTAATCAGACACGCTTCAGACAAAAAGGTCTGACTGTCAGATAATCAGATTACAACACGGATGTAAAAATAGACTCACAGTGTGGCACTGACCCTGCCACACTCTTGGAGCAGAAAGTCACTAGGCCGTTGTGCTACTCTTGTCCCGCCTTTGGAGAGGTGCTGGAGACACATGCAGGGGAAGCTCTTACCCATATTGACCCAGACGTTGTTCTGGGGGGTGCGGGCGGGGGGCTGCTGCTGCCTCAGGAAGAGCAGGTGTCGGGGGAACAGCTCTAGCTCAGCACAGTCTGTCTTGGTGTTTCTGATCACCTGGGAATGACCACAGGAGAGGAGAGGGGACGGGAATATGAGGTTAACACAATATCAGGATTAATAACTGTAAATGGAAAATCAACAAGTTAAAATGTACATACCGGCCTGGGGAGACTCAGGTTGGCTCCGTACCAGTGGAAGAGTGCCCTCCACACCGGCTCTGGCACAACCTCAAAGTCCCTGCTTAGAATCAGGGATGGGGAGCGCCTCAGTAGGCCCCCCTCCATGGTCAATGTGGGAGCCTGGGGGAACAGTTCAAGAGGGACAGGTTTAAAACTGAAACAATATGGCAATGTCAGTTTGAGGAATAGGAACATACTTCCACAGTGTTGTTGGTGGTGGTGGTGTCTACCTTTACCTTTAAGGGCTCCGACATGACCAGAGGCTGGTTGTCGATGGCCCCAGGCCTTAGAACCGCCATGTTCACATCAGCCCCCAGGAAGCACTGGTTGTCTACATCTGGTGTCTCATGCTGCCGGGCAAAGCAAATATCCGTAGCAGTCGAGCCCAGGGGTAGAAGGCCTAAAGAGAGCAAATTGTTTTAATTGTTTTCAGTGACATTCAATGGAAGACTCACTCTCATGTATGCAATAGTTAACAACTAAGTGGAATATTTCCTTAAGCTATACTAGTTTCCAACTGTTTTGCTAAATGCAATGCTGAGAATTCTTAGCCACTCACTGCCACTGGTTGTCTCAGAGGCCTCTGATGCACTGGAGATGTTGTCTGAGAACTTCTCCTCTGGGGAGCTGTGGGAGCTGGCCATGCTCTCCCCCTCTGGGCCCTGCTCTGCCCTGGCCTGCGTCTGGGCCCCTACACCACTCTTCCCTGTGCCAAACACTGACGGCTGTTCCACCACGATGTGCGTGTTGTCCTGGACGAGGCGCCAACAACCACAACAGCAAAGAAATTATACTGTAGAGTGGGCACATTATGAGAAACAGATGATCATGGTGTCAAGCAGCTAAAAAGCCTTGCTTACATATTTGACGTAGTCCCTCCACTGCTGCCACCACAGCACTGCTATGAGGAACCAGTAGTCTCCTGGCTGGAGGCCGTGTCTGCTCTCTCTCTCCAACCAGCCCCTGCAGACACAAGTCAATGAGTTTGTGAGTGGTAGATTGATGAGGGGCATGTGTATGACAGCAGGAGAGGACAATGACATGGTGACACACACACACCTGATTATCTTTCCCTCCTCTTCACACGAGGCAGGCCGCAGCCCCAGGACAATATGGCACACCTAGGGACCAACAGGAGAGCAGAAGACTGGAGAACCAGCAGAAAAGCACATAATGATGACCAAAGTAGAAACACAGTGGCTGGCTCTTACCTGAAACAACAGGTTGAGGAACTCATTGGCAAGTGCACTCATCACACTCCATATTTGGTAATCCTCCAGGGTCAAATGCCCTTTCTTAAGAACAAAACAACAAAATTCCAGTTTCAACATCTTCTGACAAAATTGAAGAAATATGTAAGAATTCAAAGCAATGCAGGCAGTAAGGTAATACCTTAGTGGTGTCATGCTCCTTCAGGATGTCTTCCACAATGGCATGGACATTACTGTGCGTTTCCTAAGGGGACATAGTGTAAGTGGTTATGAAACAGGGTAAAACAAACAAACTAACTACAAACACTACAACAGTTATCATTTTCTACATTATGTCCATCATATGTCCAGTCTGGCCAAATGTTACTTACAGGTAGAGGGTCTGTGCGATTGTCTTTCCACACCTCCAGTAATGCCCCAACCATTTCTGTGATTTCCTCCCGAGACAGAAGCCCATCATGGTCAACATCAAACACTTTGAAACAGACTGGGGAGAAGAAACAAGGGGAAAGTCCCACATTGAAACTGTCAATAGGCAGGTTTCCATTGACCCAGGTTTATTCGACAAAAGCAATGTCGTAAACAAAATCCTTGCGCCATGTGTAATGGAACTGACCGATATGAGAAATTTCAACATTTTTAGCAGTTCAATTTTGTCTAATTTTATTTGCGACAAATTATGAAAACTGTGTTTTTAGAATAAATTACGATTGCTGAATAATTTAAGGTATGCGGGGCACATAATTTAATCACACAACTATAAAACGCCACTCCACAATTAATTCTAATGCCTACTGCTTGCAACATCTATAAAAATGATGTTCCATTGCAGGACAAGGATTGTCCTGACTTTCAATAATGCCTGAATTCCTTCGCCATGCTTTTCTTGTTGTCTGAATTATTTCAGATCTACAGGAGTGCAAGTTTCGCCATGTTACGGACCGTGGCTATATGTTGTCACGTGAGAATTATTACAATATGGCAAATATTCATCAATTCTTGCATTCCATCCATGCTGGCTTTCGCAGGCTACCTGAGACATACAGACAGGTGGGAGGGCATACAGTCAACAATTTATTAATGCGCAATTTGCCTAAATGGGTAATGGAAACACTTCATTTTTATTCAACACTGTAGTTTTTTGAGAAACAAAGTTTTTATTTTAGGTGTGACTAGGGCTGTGGCAGTCATGAAATTTTGTCAGCTGGTGATTGTCAAGCAAATAACTGCAGGTCTCAATGTAATTGACCATTAATTAGCATAAACACGTTTAGCATGTCCTGGCTTCCAAGCATAACCAACAAGACACTGATGCGGACCTTTGGCACATCTACATTTTAAAAAGTCAAATAAATCCATTTAATATAGCCTCCACCATCATAGTCCATTTCAGAAGAACAGAATAGCATATACTTTGAGTTGTCCTTATGTTAGGCCCTGATAAGGCTATGGCATATGGCTGTAGGCAACACTAGTTCATTTAGCAGACAATATTTGCTTAGAATTCCGTGGCATCATTTAAAAAATAAAATATTTTACAGTATGAAGAATACAATTGAGCATAGCTTAATAAAATAAAGGATATTTCATAGGAAGTGCATGGGGCTATTCTGTGTTGAGCAGGTAACAAAGAAACTGGTCCTCCTATATGCTTAATTTAGAGTTATTTATGCAACTTAAGTTATGATACAAACGTTGGGCTAAATGTTTTGATGTTTAATACATTCTAAGGCTACATGATGGGACTAATGATGATTTGAAAAAAGTTGTACGCTGCACACACTTCAGTCTCTCATTCACAATTTGACAAGCACTTGATAATATTCTCTCCAGGCCTCGAATGTCCCGGCGGCATCTCCCTTGTGTGGCCGTGATGCCCCCTAAAAAAATCCAATCATTGTACAGCCATTGTGCCCTTGGGCTGAATATAATAGGCTAATTATAATTCCCTTCTGCCGACTGCCGTGCTCCGAAGTACCGCTCAGTCACATGGCTCTCTCAGATGTAGCCAATGCCCGTCACGTGATCGTGTCCTTCTGACAGGCATTTTACCTAAGTAGGCTACAAATGAATGAAGACAGACACATCTGGGACGCAACTGCGCGCATCCCTCAAATTCCAAGTCGCATATTGAAGATGTTAGAACTGTTCACTACTTTTCATCAGCCAATAAGATGAGTAGCCCTAACGGATAGCAAAAGCACAAGCCTATGTCGAACTACTATCCCCCAAAGTACAAAAGTTGACCTATTCTATTGGTCAACTTGTCTTTCTGTGCAATAAATAAATATTCCAAACATATCTCTGCGACAGTAGTGGGATGCGACAGCTCCCCAAATTAAATACAACCACTAGTATCAACAAAAAAAATTAAAAGCAAAGAGGCTGACCATTTAGCTTAAAATGTTGATCAACTATTAGGCTATTCCTTCACATAAGCACCGCGCTCCGCACACCCGCAGTAGGCTATAAGCATAAATGTAACAATATGCAATCAAATAGCGGGTAAACAAGTGATGGCAAATGCGATTATGCATGTAATGCTTTATTATAAAGGGGCATTTTTATGGTGAAAATTATCTTGCCCAAACTTGAATCTCACAAGCATTTGGAAAGTATTCAGACCCCTTGACTTTTTCTACATTTTGTTATGCTACATACAGCCTTATTCTAAAACTGATTAAATCTTATTTTTCCTCAGCAATCTACACACAATACTCCATAATGACAAAGCGAAAACAGGTTTTTAGAAATTGTTGCAAATGTATAAAAAAACAAACAGAAATACCTTATTTACATAAGCATTTGCTATGAGACCCGAAATTGAGCTCAGGTGCATCCTGTTTTCATCGATCATCCTTGAGATGTTTCTACAACTTGATTGAAGTCCACCTGTGGTAAATGCAATTGATTGGACATGATTTGGAAAGTCGCACACCTGTCTAGATAAGGTCCCACAGTTGACAGTGCATTTCTAAGCAAAAGAAAACATTCCATGAGGTCGAAGGAATTGTCAGCAGAGCTCCGAGACAGGATTGTGTCAAGACACAGATCTGGAGAATGGTACCAAAACATTTCTGCAGCATTGAAGGTCCCCAAGAACACAGTGGCCTCCATCATTCTTAAACGGAAGAACCAAGACTCGTCTGCCTAGAGCTGGCCGCTCAGCCAAACTGAGCAATCGGGGGAGAAGGGCCTTGGTCAGGACCAAGAACCCGATGGTCACTCTGACAGAGCTCCAGAGTTCCTCTGTGGAGATGGGAGAACCATCCAGATGGATAACCATCTCTGCAGCACTCCACCAATCAGACCTTTATGGTAGAGTGGCCAGACGGAAGCCACTTCTCAGTAAAATGCACATGACAGCCTGCTTGGAGTTTGCTAAAAGTCACCTAAAGACTCTCAGACCATGAGAAACAAGATTCTCTGGTCTGATGAAACCAAGATTGAACTCTTTGGCCTTAATGCCAAGCGTCACGTCTGGAGGAAACCTGGCACAATCCCTACGGTGAAGCATGGTGGTGCCAGCATCATGCTGTGGGGATGTTTCTCAGCGGCAGGGACTGGGAGACTAGTCAGGATCGAGGGAAAGATGAACAGAGCAAAGTACAGAGAGATCTTTGATGAAAACCTGCTCCAGAGTACTCAGGACCTCAGAAGGTTCACCTTCTAACAGGACAACAACCCTAAGCACACAGCCAAGACAATGCAGGAGTGGCTTTGGGACAAGTTTCTGAATGTCCTTGAGTGGCCCAGCCAGAGCCCGGACTTGAATCCGATCGATCATCTCTGGAAAGACCTGAATATAGCTGTGCAGCGACACTCCCCAGCCAACCTGACAGACRTTGAGAGGATCTGCAGAGAAGAATGGGAGAAACTCCCCAAATGCATATGTGCCAAGCATGTAGCATCATACCAAAGACTATAGGCTGTAATCGCTCCCAAATGTGTTTCAACAAAGTACTGAGCAAAGGGTCTGAATACTTATGTAAATGTCATATTTAAAAAATTAAAAAAAGTTTTTGCTTTGTCATTATGAGGTATTGTGTGTAGATTGATGAGGATAAAATACAATTTCATCAATTTTAGAATAAGGCTGTAACGTAACAAAATGTGGAAAAAGTCAGGGGGTCTGAATACATTCCGAATGCACTGTATGCCAGTTAGGCTCTACACCGGTTATAAAGCAGATTAATGTGGTTAATTTACAAATATGTTATTTGGCCTCTTTAGTTGTGATACAYACCTTCTCAAAACATATAAGCCTATAGGTTAGGATACATGAGGTGTGTGACTATGATTTGAAAAAGTAAATAAAAAAAGATATGCACTGTTTCTTGCACAAGCTGGGCATCATTCACAAGTGATGGGTGACAATATTAGCCTATCAAACTATTCTTAATTTAATGTTGTCTTTACATATATGTGTGATAATAATTATGATTTTAGGGGGCATGGGGGGAAAAAAACAATGATGTACTTAAGTTGCGAATGGAGGACGCGTTTCCATTTTTTTCCTTTTCCATGCCAGCAGGTAGGCTCTACTCCTGTTATAGCGAAGCAATGTGCTTAATAGTTGAGAAATAAATATAGTAGGTCTAGCCTATAGAAATCTGATGGGATCCTCTGTTTTCTCACGCAATTGCATAGCCTATAGAAATGTTGCCCAACATGAGCTCATAGGCACTCATGAAGTGTTTGATTAAACAGCCATCACTAACATTGAGTGGCTGCTGCCAACATACTGACTCAACTCTAGCCACTTTAATAATGGAAAAATGTATGTAATAAATGTATCACTAGCCACTTTAAACAATGCCACTTTATATAATGTTTTCATACCCTACATTACTCATCTCATATGGATATACTGTACTCTATACCATCTACTGCATCTTGCCATCTTGATGTAATTAAATGTATCACTAGCCACTTTAAACAATGCCACTTTATATAATGTTTTCATACCCTACATTACTCATCTCATATGTATATACTGTACTCTATACCATTTACTGCATCTTGCCTATGCCGTTCGGCCATCAGTCATTCATATATTTTTATGTACATATTCTTATTCATTCCTTTACACTTGTGTGTATAAGGTAGTTGTTGTGAAATTGTTAGGTTAGATTACTTGTTAGATATTACTGCATGGTCGGAACTAGAAGCACAAGCATTTCGCTACACTCGCATTAACATCTGCTAACCATGTGTATGTGACAAATCAAATGTGATTTTCTATTACATTTGCGCGAGTGATTACAGGAACAATAGAGTGCTGAGTACCAGGCAGTTAGCAAGTTTAGTAGGCTACTAATGACCATCGGCAGCATCAGAGCTTGGAGAAGCCTAATTACGTGACAAACGATCACATGGAATTTGACTGCGGTCATGACTCGTGACTACTGGTGTCCCCATAACAGTCACATCACCATAACAGCCCTAGGTGTGACGTCACTACATCCAGCTGTTTTGAATCGACACAAGATAGTTTAATAGAAACGCACTGTAGCAGGCAATTCTCGTATCTATTTTCTAACTGTAAAAAAACAAACACTGGACAAGTTAATAGAAACATTGCTAACGTAATGAAGAAATGACAAACAGCAAGGATTAATGCTTGTGTATCCACTTACACTTCTGTCTCTCTGCCAAAGGCCCTCTGCAGCAAGCAGATAGGCCACACGAGATTTCCTTGAAATCTATGTGATTGTCCCTGTTTTCATCAAAGGCATGAAACAAACCTGGACACAAAGAGAAACGTTGAAAATGGAAGTAGTAACGATTGCCTTCAAAATAAGTATCCAATAAATAAATCCTGTGTATTCTCTTACCTTCACTTAGGGATGCATGAATAGGGGGAGAAACTAAAGGGACAAAGGTTTCCAGGTCAAATCGGCCGGTCCGAGACTGAGCTTTCAGCAGCCAGTATCTCTTCTCCAGGTCAATGATATCCGATTCCTCTACTGCAAGAGAAAAATCAATAAGCGGCATGACAAGACTAGTGATCATATCGGACCCTTAGCCTAGGCTATTGTTTAGTATATCTCCCAAAGGCTCAGGATGAGCGTCACTCACAGTGTGTTACTCCAGCCAAGGTCTGGTAGAAGGTGGGTGTGTCACTATCGTCTGTCAGAGTGACACACACCCCACTGGACAGAAGCCAGCGGGAGAAGGTGAAAGCATCCTTGTTCTGCAGGAGCCAGCTCTTAAATTTCTCATAATTTACCTTCTCACCCTGGTAAAGAAAATAACAAAAGGTGCAATTATCTTTCTGTGTTAAGTAGCATTAGCAGCCCTGTGCACTTGGTTAAACAGATAAGAAAGCCTAGGTGTGCTAAGTCCTGTCAGCAGTTTACAATTAGATAAGGCATGAGGATAGATTAGGATGTGGCATTATCGTAGTGAACAGATGTTGCAGATAAAAATAGACCTAGTAATAGAACAAAAAGGTAGCCTAATAAGTAACGGGCCACTGAATGGTAATAACAGATTTGCACCCACCCTGGAGGTCATATGTGAAAACATGGCTGTCAAAAGTTGAGTTAAAAACAGTAAAATACATATTCAATCAACTAAGGCATACGAGCGGACCTCTGAGAAACACTTCCTGAGAGAAAGTGGGATCTCTCCATCCACGGTCTGCAGCATGCTTTCCATGTCCTCTCGCGTTGCATGATTGCCCGAATCACTGGCAAACAGACTGAAAATGTCTGAAGGAGAACCACAAAAGAAGCTTAGCCTGTTATGCAACTCAGTCACATGTGATATTTACAAGGGGATGAATCACAGAAGATATATTAAAGAAAATAAATGACATACCACTCTAAAAACTATGTGTGAAGATGGTTTAAACTTTGTTTAAATATTATTCTAACAGAGATCCTATTCAATTATTTATATTATTCTATGATGATTCTTGAAATTACATGGTCAACACAAACATCTGTAGTGGTTTCATAAGTCTGTCTTACAATACTCACATTTAGCTTTTTCCTCATCACGTCCTCTAGTCAAGAGAACCAGCCCAACAATGAGGTTGTTGAAGTGCAGGCCTTTAGGGGTCCCGCCGAATGAGCTGTATATCACCTAGAGACAGGGGAAGGGAGCTGGGTTGAGTTCAGGTAAACATGTCAACTCATTCATGCCCAGTCCTGACCTACTTTCTTTGACAGGTTGTTGTTTTTTGTAGAGTGACCACTGTCGTAGAAATCATTTTTTTTATTTTCACGAAAGTGCTGTTTGAATGAATGCTTACGAGCCTGCTGCTGCCTACCACCGCTCAGTCAGACTGCTCTATCAAATCATAGACTTAATTATAACATAATAACACACAGAAATACGAGCCTTAGGTCATTAATATGGTCGAATCCGGAAACTATCATCTCGAAAACAAGACGTTTATTCTTTCAGTGAAATACGGAACCGTTCCGTATTTTATCTAACGGGTGGCATCCATCAGTCTAAATATTCCTGTTACATTGCACAACCTTTAATGTCATAATTACGTACAATTCTGGCAAATTAGGCGGCCCAAACTGTTGCATATATACTGACACTGCGTGCAATGAACGCAAGAGAAGTGACACAATTTCACCTGGTTAATATTGCCTGCTAACCTGGATTTCCTTTAGGTAAATATCCAGGTTTAAAAATATATACTTCTGTGTATTGATTTTAAGAAAGGCATTGATGTTTATGGTTAGGTACACATTGGAGCAACGATACGCACCGCATCGATTATATGCAACGCAGGACACGCTAGATAAACTAGTAATATCATCAACCATGTGTAGTTAACTAGTGATTATGATTGATTGATTGATTGTTTTTTATAAGATAAGTTTAATGCTAGCTAGCAACTTACCTTGGCTTCTACTGCATTCGCGTAACAGGCAGGCTCCTCGTGGAGTGCAATGTAATCAGGTGGTTAGAGCGTTGGACTAGTTAACTGTAAGGTTGCAAGATTGAATCCCCCGAGCTGACAAGGTAAACATCTGTCGTTCTGCCCCTGAACGAGGCAGTTAACCCACCGTTCCTAGGCCGTCATTGAAAATAAGAATGTGTTCTTAACTGACTTGCCTAGTTAAATAAAGATTAAATAAAAGGTGTAAAAAAAAWAAATAATAATAATAAATACCGATATCCGATTGTTAAGAAAACTTGAAATCGGCCCTAATTAATCGGCCATTCCAATTAATCGGTCGACCTCTAATAGTGATGCAGGTCTTTAGATGTTGTACACGTGAAAGAGTCATTCAGAACTTTATCCGCAACGTTATATTCAATGTTGTTGTGACTCGAGCAATACCTCACCGTCTATCCTAACAGTAGGCTACACGGATAATGTTAGATAGGGGAAACAGCTCGATGTGCACAAAATGGTATAAAACGATGCGGATAAAGTTCGGAATGACCATTTCCATGTGTACAACATCTAAAGACCTGTGTCACTATACTGAGAGCGTTTCAGTTTTTAAAAGGATGTATGTGTGTTTTTGAAGCATTTGTTCATGTTTTTTGAGCCCCCATACTGCACAACGAGGATTTGGAATTGAATTAGTGGTTGGGGTAAGTTTCTCAAAATCAAGGAAAATTGCAACAACAAAAAGTGTCTGGACCCTTCTATAACATTCCATTTACATAAAAACATCTCTGTTAGTCACTTGGGTAACCAAAATTTGACTACTGATTAGACATACACTGAGTGTACAAAACATTAAGAACACCTGCACTTTCCATAACCTGTGAATCCAGGTGAAAACTATGATCCCTTATTGATGTCACATTAAATCCACTTAAATCAGTACAGATGAAGGGGAGGATACAGGTTAAAGGATTTTTAAGCKTTAAGACAATTGAGACATGGATTGTGTATGTGTGCCATTCAGAGCCTGATTTAAGTGCCTTTGAAGGGTGTATGTAAGTAGGTGCCAGGCGCACTGGTTTGTTTCAAGAACTGCAACGATGCTGGGTTGTTTCTGGTCAACAGTTTCCCGTGTGTATCAAGAATGGTCCCCCACCCAAAGGACATCCAGCCAACTTAACACCTGTGGGAAGCATTGGAGTCAACATGGGCCAGCATCCCTGTGGAACGCTTGACACCTTGTAGAGTCCATGCCCCGACGAAATGAAGCTGTTCTGAGGGCAAAAGTTATGCTCGACATAATTTCACTGTCAAGCATAAGTGAAATTATGAAGAAAAAGGGCGAAACCCAATCATCACATGCTCTGACTTGCAGGACCACATTCCAAAAGCTGTTAGGAAGAGTCAAGCCCGTTTGCTGCTAATGTGAACTAACATCGGAAGAGCACAATAGGCTACAATCCCTCCCATCAGACTGGGGCCCTCTATCAGTTGAAATAGGCTCACCTCAGCAACCCTGGGTGGTACGACGTCTCCCAGCACCTCCCTGAGGAAGCACTGCTGGCTCATATAACAGGACAGGCCACTGGTCCTGCGGAAGGCATCCTTCAGACGCTGGAGCTCCACATCAGTGACTGGGAGGGAGAGAGAAACCGTAAGTGTTTAGAAAATATAAATTGCTTTTCTGTAAATGAAACACGGACCATGGTTATGGCAGAGCATCAAACCATGGTCACGGCAGAGCATCAAACCATGGTCACCAATACAAGCAAAGGCTATCTGCTTAACTCCTTTACCCCAACCCACAACCACCATGGCTGTTAAATTGTATTACAATAGCAACCATCATAACTAAAATCAGGGCCTAACACAAACAGATTTTTCATCAGCCAAAATATTTTTGGGGACATAATTACACACAACCCCCCGCCCAAAAAAGATGAGCATGCTTTGTAATGTTTCTTACACAATAAATGTATTACTAGTAAAAAGTGATGTGGTAAATTGATACATTTTATTTCATTTTTTGGGGAGGTTCCCGTGGCAACAAGGGCAGGTCACTCAAGCCGCTCGAGTCCTCAGTGACAGTGTGCCTATTAGATAAAGAATCTGACTAGGGGCGGCAAGTAGCCTAGAGGTTAGAGCGTTGGGCCAGTAACCGAAAGGTTTTTGGATCACATCCCCGAGCTGACGAGATAAAAATCTGTCGTTCTGCCACTGAACAAGGGGTAAGCCGTCACTGTAAATAAGAATTTGTTAACTTACTTGCCTAGTTAGGTTAAATAAAATAGTAGCCGATGCTAGCACTTGAAGCAAACATTGAAAAACAATCTTTCTTGTGAACAAAACAAAGGTAAATAACCAAGAAACACAATAACAAAGTCCACTTTAGTACGTGAGTAAATTAGATCAACTTTTATGCATGTGCACAGCGCTTCTAAAAATGTACCTTCAGCCCATCAATCAGTGCACACAGCTCCCCAGCCAGGCAGTATTGCTGCGCGTTGCACAAGGTGGGATATATATCATAGGATTAGTATTTGTGTGAGATTCACTTCCAGCTACGAAACAAAACGACAAACACTTTGAAAACTGCTGCATTAAATTTAGCTATAAAGTGTGCTCATACTTGACTTATTGACTGCAGGTGAAGCCCTGACCACCTGCCAACGTGGCTGGTGAAATAGTTATCTGACCCATCAATGCCAAAATCTACTCACATTTGGCAGGTGTTAATTTTAGGCCCTGTAACTTATCAATAATTGTAGGAAGATGCATCTCTGCGACCCAAAGGAAATGGCAAAATTACTAATACCCGACTGTTATTGATGAAGACTGTCATGAAAATAACATAACCGTAAAAAAAAAAAAAAATGTATATATATATACACATACAGTACGAGTCAAAAGTTTACAAATGTACTCATTCAAGGGTATTTATTTGTACTATTTTCCACATTGTAGAATAATAGTAAAGGCATCAAAACTATGAAATAACACTTGAAGGAGTTCCAACATATGCTGAGCACTTATTGGCTGCTTTTCCTTCACTCTGCGGGCTCAACTCATCCCAAACCCTCTCAATTGGGTTGAGGTCGGGTGATTGTGGAGGCCAGGTCATCTGATGCAGCACTCCATCACTCTCCTTCTTGGTCAAATAGCCCTTACACAGCCTGGAGGTGTGTTGGGTCATTGTCCTGTTGAAAAACAAATCATAGTCCCACTAAGCGCAAACCAGATGGGATGGCGTATCGTTGCAGAATGCTGTGGTAGTCATGCTGGTTAAGTGTGCCTTGAATTCTAAATAAGTCAGACAGTGGCACCAGGAAGGCACCCCCACACCATCACACCTCCTCCTCCATGCTTCACGGTGGGAACCACACTTGCYGAGATTATCCTTTCACCTACTCATCGTCTCACAAAGACACGGCGGTTGGAACCAAAAATCTCAAATTTGGACTCATCAGACCAAAAGACAGATTTCCACCAGTCTAATGTCCATTGCTCGTGTTTTTTGGCCCAAGCAAGTCTCTTCTTCTTATTGGTGTCTTTTAATAGTGGTTTCTTTGCAGCAATTCGAACATGAAGGCCTGAGTCACACAGTTGAGAAATGCGTTATTTGAATTCTGTGAAGCATTTATTTGGGCTGCAATTTCTGAGGCTCTGCAGCAGAGGTAACTCTGGGTCTTCCATTCCTGTGGCGGTCCTCATGAGAACCAGTTTCATCATAGCGCTTGATGGTTTTTGCGACTGCACTTGAAGAAACCTTCAAAGTTCTTGAAATTTTACCTTCATGTCTTAAAGTAATGATGGACAGTTGTTTCTCTTTGCTTATTTGTACTGTTCTTGCCATAATATAAACTTGGTCTTTCACCAAATAGGGCTATCTTCTGTATACCACCCCTACCATGTCACAACACAACTGATTGGCTTAAACACATTAAGAAGGAATGAAATTCCACAAATTAACTTTTAACAAGGCACACCTGTTAATTGAAATGCATTCTAGAAAACTACCTCATGAAGCGAGTTGAGAGAATACCAAGAGTGTGCAAAGCTGTCATCAAGGCAAAGGGTGGCTCCTTTGAAGAATCTCAAATATAAAATATATATTGATTTGATTAACGCTTTTTGTTACTACATAATTCCATGTGTTATTTCATAATTTTGATGTCTTCACTATTATTCTACAATGTAGAAAATAGTACAAATAAAGAAAAACCCTGGAATGAGTAGGTGTCCAAACTTTTGACTGGTACTGTATATATTTATTTTAGTTATTTAACTAGGCAAGTCATTTAAGAACAAATTCCTATTTACAATGACAGCCTACTGGGGAACAGTGGGTTAACTACCTTGTTAATAGAAATACATTTCGCCGTATGTATTTTTAGATATAGGCCTATTATAAATGCGTATTGTTGATGCGTCCCCATATTTATTGCAAAAATAAGTACATAACTTGAAGCTACATATTATTTTGACAGAGGTAATGAACTTTCCATTGATCAGCACAGCAATTGATAAAACATAACCATGTTTGAAACACAAGTGATTCTGAGCTTAATTAAATATTACACAGGTAAGCTAACAGTTACAGAAATCAGGAATGCAGACAGGCTCTATCTGAGCTACTGTGTCCAACACACCACCACTTTCTGTTATGATGGGCAACTACTGACCAAAAAAAGGATGTTATTATGATTACATGTTTTGCTAAAATAAAGGTTTAAGGAAATACAGGCAGGCACCACATTACTACAAGAAAAAACAGCTCAATCAAGCCTGATGGTATTGTAAGTATAAAAGCAAAGCTTGCATTTAATTAATTTTTAAAAAAATATGAAAAAGTAGCGTAATGGGATAATGTCAAACTGTGGTGTGTGAAGAATCCAATACTTTACCTTGTATGCGGTACAAATCACATTATTGTGGAAGCACCTCCTCTAAGAGTTCAAATTAGGCTGTTTGAGAAGGTTTGAATTCTAAGCAACCTGCCTACTCATACGTAATTTGAAGCACAATACCAACATAGCTATTGTAGTAGGTCAAAGTGGTGTGCTGGAAAACTTGGTAGAGCATGGGTGGAATAGACATTGTGGTGCTCATGTGAATTTCCTTTCTTTTTCGTCTTCAGACCAATGCATATTCTTACTTAAAACTTTTTTTTTTATAATCATGAATATGATCAAATGAAACATTGGCACAGCACCAGACAGACAATGTCAACGATACAGTACTGGCAGACACACACATACACCATCATCGTCGTCAGTATAACTACTACTAGTTAGCTCTGTCAGCTCTAACTACCGGTAGGGCTCTAGAGTGGTGCCTCGGTCTAAGGCATGCATCTCAGTGCTAGAGGCATCACTACAGACCCTGGTTTGATCCTGGGCTGTATCACAACTGATTGGGAGTCCCATAGGGCGGCGCACAATTGACCCAATGTCGTCCGGGGTAGGGTTTGGCAGGGGTAGGCCATCATTGTAAATAAGAAATAATTATTAACTGACTAGTTAAATACAAATAAAAACAATTAAAATATGGCCAGTTGCTGTTCCAGCTCTAGGCTAGGCCTGAATATCATAACATACCATGAATATGATAAATTGAAAACTTAGAACACCAGAAAGACACAGGGTTTGTTGATAAATTCACTCTGACTATCTTTGCACTCTACACACACGTACATTGTAATATTGTTGCATGGTGGTATTATACATTTTGCATTGTAGATATATAGTGGTGTAATTATGTTATATGATGTACTGTTTTATATGTAATGTAAGTGCCTTGGACCCTAGGAAGAGTCGGGGATCCCTAATAAATACAAATACTCCGATTTAAAAGCACTTTTGTCCGAGCGTGCCAGAGCGAAGAATAACAGACTTAATAATTAACGCCCAACACCCGTTGAATATGACTCTTGCCAGTAAACGTATGCAAAAAAAACGTTATTAAATGGACAATGTATCGCATTGCTAGCTGTGCCACTAGAGATTCTGGGTTCGAGTCCAGGTTCTGCGGTGGCCGGCCGCGACCGGGAGACCCAATTGGCCCAGTACCATCGGTTTGGCTGGGTTGCGTTTCGGAGGACGCACGGCTCTCGACCTTCGCCTCTCCCGAGTCCATACTGGAGTTGCAGCGTTGAGACAAGACTATAACTACCAATTGGATACCACGAAATTGGGGAGAAAACGGGTAAAATTGACAATGTCAACAAACAGCTAGCGTTWGCCTCTCAGTGCAGCTGCTACTTGGTGGTGTCATTCATGCACTTCTAGATGACAGGGCACTGACAGTTACTGTAGACAGCTAGCTACCAGTAGCTCTAGGCCTTATTTTCCGGTCGTTGGCCTCTCCCCAATACCTATGTCATCATCAACCTATCCTGATCCCGAGGGCAGTACTGTAAAGTAAATTTTTTGGGGTAAAAAAAAAAGAATAGTATGTAAACTAGCTAACCACAGTACTGCGTCTTATTACCGTTAATGCTAGCCTGAAGCTAGCAGTACTAACTACCCATTTAAATTAAACCTTAGTCCACTAACGTTAGCTAGTTCATTGCCTGCCCTAACGTTAGCTAGCTAGTAACGTTAGCAACGTATTACCCATCCAACAGAGCTAGCATAAGCTAAGTTAGCCAGCTAGCTAATGAATCTAACGCTAATGTTGACAGCTAGCTAGCCAAGGTTAGCAAATTGTCAATTATGTTTACCTCTGTTGATAGCCTCGTCATACGAAAGGAAACCTATCCTTGACTCTTTGGCTCCCATGCTTTCCTCATTTCATAGCAGCAGCCTTACAAATATAAAAGGCAGCTAGCAACTGCTTTGTTCGTTTATCTAGCTTGTACACTGCGGTCAAAACTATCTAATTATGTCTAGCTAGCCTTGCGTATACCGAAGCTTTGCCGATGCCTCTTCGACTAAAAGTCACGTGATCACCTGTCAAGGCCAATAGTATCCAGCTGCAGCAGGCAGTGACTATTGCCGCGTTCAAAACAACTGGGACCTCATATAACTAAATCAGGGCTTTCAAGACCGCTAGGTACTCGGGGAAAAAACGATATTTCTAAAGCTCCGACTTTCCAACCTGAAGATCACCGACTTCATGATTTGACCTCGGTTATTTTCGAGTTCCCATTTGTCTTGAAAACACCATAAATCTAGCCTGTCACTAAAGCTAACCGGTCACTAAACCAATACCCATCTACTGGCCGTGGTTAATCCCTACCACATAGATGTGAATTTTTCTTTCCTAGATTCCTTTCCTCCTTTCCTCGCTCCCTTGCCTTTCCTAATTTCTTAGCTTCCTTTCCTAACTACATTTTCTTCTTCCTTTCCTTGCCTCTCTACTGGTCATAGTTAATCTCAACCACATACATGTAAACACCTCCTTTTCTTTCTTGAAATTCCTTTCCTCTCTTTTCCTAGCTTCCTCTCCTCCTTCCAAATCTCTCTTTCCTTATCTCCTTACCTTTCCTAGTTCATTTTTTCCTTTCCTAGCTCCCTTGTCCTAGCTTTCTTTCCTTCTTCCTTTCCTCCTTTTCTCTCTCCCTGTCCTTTCCTCCTTTCCTAGCTCCTTTTCTTTTCCTCCTTTCCTAGATTACTTTCATTTCCTAGCTTCCTTTCCTCCTTTCCTAGTTCCTTTTTACCTTTGCTTGCTTAATTTCCTTGTTCATTTTCTTTCCTCCTTTTATTTCTGAGATTCCTTTCCTCGCTCCATTTCCTTTCCTGGTTCCCTTTCGTTTCCTCCTTTCCTAGCTTCCTTTTCTTTGCTAGCTTCCTTTCCTCAACTCCATCCATAGTTCTCTTTCCTTATCTCCTTTCCTAGCTAATTTCCACCTTTCCTAGCTCCCTTTCCTTCTTCCTTTTCCTTCTTCCCTTTCTTCCATCATTTTCTTTCCTAGATTCCTTTCCTTGCTCCCTTTCCTTTTGTCCTTTCCACTCTCCCTTTCCTTTTGTCCTTTCCTAGCTCCCTTCTTTTCCTCCTTTCCTAGCTTCTTTCCTAGATTCCTTTCTTTCCCTAACTCCTTTCCTCTTCTCCTTCCCTATCTCCTTTCTTTTCCTAGCTTCCTTTCCTTCTTTCCTGGCTTCCTATTCTCCCCTACCCCCATTTCCCCGCTTCCTTCCCAATCTCGCTTTCTTATCTTTTTTATTTTCCTAGCTCCTTTCCTCCTTTCCTAGCTCCCTTTGCTTGCTTCCTATTCTCTTTCCTTTAATTTCCTCATTTTCTTTCCTAGAACCCTTTCCTCTCTTCCTCGTCCCTTTCTTTTCCTTCTTTCATAGTTGGCAGAACGAGCAGCTGGCGAGTGCCTATTGGCTCGTTCCTACAGGCCTAATCTAGCATGTATTTTATATTGACATTAGGGAGCGCCTACTCTGTGAAGTGCGCATGTGCAATAACTCAATTCGCGCTTGCACTGATTCTGAACAACATCCTTTTTTATTTTTATTTGTTTATATATATATATTATTATTTTACTTTTGCATATTGTAAGGTGTACAAAACTTAGTCAACTCTGTTGGCAACAAATGTTCGTTTTGGGAATAGAAAACTGTTTTGAAATCAAATGTTTCATCGATGAGAAAATGAGCAGAAAGTCGGCCAAAATCCATCTCGCTCCATCTTCTCTCACTGCCGACCACTGGGCTTCCTATCATCACCATATTTGGTGGTGAGTGGAAACGCCAGCAGGATACTTCAGATCTATAAATCCGATGAAACATCTGGCTCAATGTTCTATTTGTGCCACGGCCAGTAGTTAGGAAAGGAAGAAGGGAGCTAGGTAACAAGGAAAGGAGCTAAGGAAAGGGACATAGTTTCATTCCCTAAATTAGGAAAGGATGAAAGGATGCTAATAAAGTAGGAAAGAAAGCTAGGAAAGGATGATTATAAAGGGAAATGATCATTTTACCTTTCAATTTAAATGGGGTGGGGACGTCCCAAGGATTCCCGGACAGCAAGGACCGAGAAAAAAAAGGAGTTCGCATGTATGTGGTAGGGATTAACCACGGCCAGTAGACGGCGATAGTATTGGTTTAGTGACAGGCTAGTTTTAGTTACAGGCTGCTACGGGGCTGCAGCTGGATGCAGTTCATCAAAGCCCTTGAAATATTTCAGCAAGTTTACATAATCAAGACTTACTGACTTTAGTAAGTTTGTGTTATTGCCAAAGAATAACCGACACAGATTCATAATGTACAAACAAGTTTAATATCATTTAATGGTGGTGCATTGCGTTACACAAGCCAAATAACGTTGATCTATCCATAAAAAAGCGCACTGACACTAATGATGATGTCGACATTTACATGTATCTTTTTAATTCATAGACATGTCAATATTCCTTCATCTTTTCAGAGCTTTGTAAAATGTTAATGAAAAAATGTACAAAAACACAGTAGTGTTGATATGAAACAAAAGGAGATTACTGAAAGTCCTTTCATTTCATATTGTTTGTGCAATTTCATTTAAAGATCCCATCCTATGACAGAATAATGGGCTGACCTGTTGCCATCTGTCTGTCACTGTTGCCATCTGTTCAAATTTAGGGGTACTGCAGAAGGCAGTACATAAAATGAAAATTATTTACATGTTCTCAGTACACACATTCCACCAATTTCCTCTTACCTTTCTGGGTAGCCATGGATGTCATGATGAACAACCACTAAAGCCACTCTTACTAGAGGACTGTATCCACACCTATGCAGCAGGCAGCACTTCACGCAGTATACAATAAATACAATATCTCAAAAGATTAATGCACAGCACAGTTCTTTAAAAACTCTGATACAGCATGTATGGAATATCTGCAATCTAGTTCTGCAAATACTTCTGAGTCATACCTAAACTCAAAATGTGTTTGTGTGTAACCTCCTCTTTTAAAAACACATTTAGGGCCAGTTTCACAGACCAAGATTAAATGATTCCAGGAGTTGGCCAAATTACCTTTCGATAATAAAGACCTTAAAATTTCAAGAACATTGTTTAACTAACTATGGATGAAATACAGGGTCGTTTCTGATGCAAACCTTTTAAAATGAAGTTTAGCCATAACAGTCATCATAGTCTTATTCAAAAGTACAATTTAGTCCAAGAGTGGGCTTAATGTAGGTCTGTGAAACTTGCCCATAGTTATACTTCTAGAATTAGACAATCTTCTATTTACATGGGAGTTTCAGAGTGAGCAACGGTTAAAATGTTAGTGTGGAAATAAATGTGCTTTACAAAAGGCTGGCGCCTTGCAATGCATGTGAGGATATAGACAGCACGTAATAAAAACTAAATAAAAAAAGCTACATGGGCTGCATTTGCTCCAGTTTCAGTGGAAAACGTGTCTAGAAGTGATCAACTCTCAATAGATGTTCCACCTATAACATACAAAGATGAAACTCCTGATTGAGAGCTATGCCTTGTTCCAGAGAGACGTCTTCAATGAATCTTATAGCAGTCTTGCTGATACTGACAGATGTAAAGGACAGGGAGGCTCAGCCCCAAATTCATGTGTGCAGCAATCACAAATACCATTAGATATTCAGACCCAAACAGTAACATTCACCAGAAACAATTAAAGCCTTGTAAACAAAACTAGGGACATAGACAACCATATACCAGCCACCCCAGTTTACAAGGAGGTGGATAACTTTTTTGAACATCCAATTTCCTAAATCTAAAATGTTTTTCTTTTCAGATGTACACAGGCAAAGCACTTGGGGGTAAAAGGGTTGACATTTGAGAATGTCCATTTGCTTCACCTGTTCAGATTTTAAGATGGCTGTCCCTTGATCTGCCTCAGAACGGCCTTCCCTGTCACCTTCTGTCTCTAAGCTTGAACTCGGTTCATCCTAATTCATCACCCATGGTGCAATACTTTTCACAACAAAGCTGTTGAGTAAAGCTGGCTGACAAACAGTGCTGGCGGTCTTCCCTCAGAAGGACTGGGTGTCCTTGATTTGAGAACAACATGATCAGTCTTAGCTTGAAGAGACAATACATGGCCAAAAGTATGTAGACATCTGTTCGAACATCTCGTTCCAAATTCATGGGCATTAAGATGGATATGGTCTCCCCTTTGCTGCTATCATAGCCTCCACTCTTCTGGGAAGGCTTTCTACTAGATGTTGGAACATTGCTGCGGGGACTTGCTTCCATTGAGCCACAAGAGCATTAGTGAGGTCGGGCACTGATGTTGGGCGATTAGGTCTGGCTAGCAGTTGGCGTTCAAATTCATCCCAAAGGTTTTCGATGGGGTTGAGGTCAGGGTTCTGCGCAGGCCAGTCAAATTCTTCCACGCCGATAAAAACCTCGCTTTGTGCACAGGGGCATGCTGAAACCGGAAAGGGCCTTCCCCAAACTGTTGCCACAAAGTTGGAAGCACATAATCATCTAGAATGTCATTGTATTCTGTAGTGTTAAGATTCCCCTTCACTGGAACTAAGGGGCCTGGCCCAAACCACAAAGAACAGCCCCAGTTCATTATTCCCCCTCCACCAAACTTTACAGTTGGCACTATTCATTGGGGGCAGGTATTGTTCTCCTGGAATCCGCCAAACAGATTAGTCCGTCGGACTGCCAGATGCTGAAGCATGATTCATCAATCCAGAGAACGCGTTTCCACTGCTCCAGAATCCAATGGCGGCGAGCTTTACACCACGCCAGCCAACGCTTGGCATTGCGCATGGTGATCTTAGGCTTGTGTGCAACTGCTCGGCCATGGAAACCCATTTCATGAAGCTTAATTTGATGAAGCTCCCGACGAACAGCTCTTGTGCGGACGTTGCTTCCAGAGGCAGTTTGGAACTCGGTAGAGAGCGTTGCAACCAAGGAGACCATTTTTATGCACTACACTCCTGTTCTGTGAGCTTGTGTGGCCAACCACTTCGTGGCTGAGCCGTTGTTGCCCCTAGACATTTCCACTTCACAATAACAGCACTTACAGTTGACCATAGCAGCTATAGCAGGGCAGACACTTGACAAACTGACTTGTTGGAAAGGTGGCATCCTACGATGGTGCCACGTTGAAAGTCACTGAGCTTTTCAATATGGGCCATTCTACTGCCAATGTTTGTCCTTAGAGATTGCATGGTTGTGTCCTTGATTTTATACACCTGTTAGCACGGGTGTAGCTGAAATAGCCAAATCCACTCATTTGAAGGGATGTCCACATCATTTTGGCCATGTAGTGCATGTCAGGTCAAACATGTGACTTCCTGTCTCTGTCTGCATATGGAAAGCAAGCATGCTAATAACCAGAGCAAGAGCACCTTGGGCTGATCGTCCTTTAAGGCTAAGGCTTGGACTTCAGTAGGACTATAACAGCACATGTAAAATTAACAGCCATGAGACAGACATGCATGTTTAAAAGCAAGGCAATAAGTTCTATTTACCTAGTCCATACAAAATGGGGTACATTATTACTTAACTTTGCACTAGGTAACCCTTCACTAGCACTACTACCTTTACCATCTCATTCTAAAATGAAAACACGAGACCTATTATATTGTTAACGGTGTGTTTTGAGGGTCTCAGTCTGAGCATTTGCACTGGAAGACAGGGAGGGAGTCATCTCAATAGCAGGTTTTAGCTGACTTGTTTTTGGTTTAGCTTCACGAAATTCCTTATAAATACTTGCCATTTTAATTCCACAAAGGTACTCTAACGTACACTTTCAAATATTCCTTAAGTCAGTGGTCCAACAACGAATCTATTGAGCACAATTGTGCTTCAATTCAATACACATGCTGGTGCATTTCAAATTCATCAAATCACAGACAACCTTTAAACACATGCATGAAGGACTGCACCAACAACATCTTTAGAGGCAGAAACAGGTGTTCCAAAAAGAAATAGAACTGAAGATTTGGTCCACGGATGAAAGGTGTTGTAAACTCCCTCATGACATTAGCACAATAACAGAAGGATTGCACCCAGAAAAAGTCACTCTGGCTCTTTATAATTGACCAAAGCAAAAAGCCAAGAGGTGCTGAATCCATGCTTACAGGAGACATCAATGGTCAATAAAGGGCAAGCTCTGACCAAAAATGAAGCAGAAAACAAAACCCATGTACTATTCTATAAAACACTATGTTCTCATTGTTTTCTTTCCCCCCTGGACTCAATTCCTCTAACTGAAGACTGACGGTGATGAAAGCGGTGTTAGTTAATGCAAAGTGTATAGCAAGTGAATCCTCCCATCAAATGTTCTCTGTAGGGTAGATCACAGGAGAACGACAAAAAGACTGGATCAGATGCATTCCACAGTGCATTTCCCTAAAGCCAGTTGGCAGATTGAAAGGCCAACTGTGTAACTTGATGTGGAGAGGGTGTGTTCAATAGATTTAAGCGAGCTGTGAACACCTTAGCGTTTCTATCTGCGTGTGGGCATGTGTGCATGTGTCTGTGTAGGAAGCCTAAGCAGGTGGTCCGGCCCCATGGTTCTGTGACAGTAGGAAGGACTGCACCACCTCCTCTGTGGCCTGGGGGCTGGTGTTGACGTCCTCCAGGGCATCAGCCACAGCAAACTGCCGGTCCCTCAGCCGGTTCCAATTGGATAAAATATTGTGGTACTCAAAGACTTTCTCATAGTTCCCCACAGAGTTGTACAGTTTAATTAGGCCCCTGTAGTCGTATTCCAGTCCACTGTAGCCCTCGCCAAACAGCTTCTTACCTGCAGGGGAGAAACACACATACTGGTAAGAATATCGAATAGAACGATGAGGAAGAATAGATTACAAAAGAAGAGTACAACGGTAAAATAGACCCCATCTAGCCTAGTGACTGACCGATAGCGATGGAGCGCAGGTAGAGCCTCTCAGCATCTTCATACTGGTTCATGTCGTAGTTGTAGAGAGAGGCTAGGTGGCCCACAGACAGAGCCACCTCATAGTCCTCCTGACCCAGAAGCTGCTCCTTGATCTGGATGGCCTTGATGTGCATCTCCTCTGCCTCCTAAAAAACAGAAACAGATGAGATCTCCCAGTCATCCACAGCCTTGGGGTCTGTATACAGCTTTTCAGCTACCATTAAACCCCAGAGCCTCTGTGACATTTTAGCCTACTTAGAGAGCAGATTCCTGCTCCAAAAGTGGGTCACAGGGTTCGTAAACACTGTGGAGAACATTTGGATGGCAGTTTATGATGAAAGTGTGTCACAGGTCACCTTCTGCATGCTTTCTACAGACACTTGTCTCAGGGGTTGGAAGGGAGGGATGATCTGATTCTGACCTTGAACTTCCTCATGGATTGGTAGAGGCGGCCCAGGTTGCCATAGTGTTTCGCTGTCTGAACATTAAACTCCCCGAAGGCTTTCTTGGCCAGCTGGAGGGAGGAGAGGTGGAGGTCATGGGCATCCTGGAGCAGCCTCTCCTCCGTTTCCTTGTTGTGGCAGTCAATAGCGATCTCCTCCAGGATCAGAGCTGAGTGAGCAGCACAGCACAGTCAGAAGAGGTACAGAGAGTCAGACACCTCAAGTTAGTCAGGAAATGAAAGATGAAAAGGTATCAACTGATCTAATCCAAATAACACGGACCTCTCCTCCAAAATAAAACAACTCCTCTTCCGTAACTGACTCGGCAGCAGTTGTCACAGACATCCTCGTGCCCATCACGTACAACGTGGGACAGGAGTAAACAGATGGTTGTGAAAGCCGTTTTACCTTTGACTCTTTTGGAGGAGGCCAGTAGCAGATGATCCTCAGGGAGAATGTGAGTGATGATGTCTATGGCCCTCTCTGCGTGGAATCTGTACACAACATACCCAGGGGGCACAGCAGAGAAACAGATGTGCCACAGTAGCTAAAGCACAAACATTTCCTAGGAAACAAAATAAGGCAGGAACATCACTTTTGGGAGGGACACTGCAATTGGCCTGCATGAACTTCCAAATACAAGAGAGACTAAAAGTACATACATAACATCAAATGGACAACAAGTACCTTACAGCAGTGGTTTCCAACCTTTCTCGGTTACTGTACCACCAACTGAATTTTGCTCTGCCTGGAGTTCACTAGAAGTAACCCCTCATGTCCATTTTACCAGTAAAGCTATGGTCTCATGAGTCTTCAAATACCCCCTGTGGATAGGCCAAGTACCCCCAGGGGTCCTAGTACCCCTGGTTGTTTACTCACAGCGCGTTGTCAAATTTGCCAGAGCTGTACAGATGGACATAGGAGGAGTATGCCAGGTCCTCGTGTGCTGTGGCCACGTGGATATTCTTTCCCCCGAAAACCGACTGCCGGATATCTAGAGCCGTCTGGAATATTAACACAGTTTCAATATCACACATCTGATACACCCTCTCTGCTGTCTATCGACATCTCAGACTGACTCACTCACCTGGTATATTGCAACTGATTGGCAGATGTTATCCACATTCAGCAAATAAAACCCATAATCAAGGAGAGTGTCTGAATATTTGGGATGCTTGTGTCCAAAATGCTCACTGCAGAAACAATAAGGAAACAGACATTACTGAAGGAGACAGAGACAAGGACTACAACACACAAACAAAAAGTGTGGTGAACCTAACTTACCGTGCCAGGAAAACAGCATGCTTTATCAGCTGCTCTGCCTTACTGAACTCCCTCTTTACCACACAGGCCTGTTGGTCCAAACACAAAGGCATGAAACCACACTAAGTTCAAACTACTAGGGATGTGCATCTTTCCCAGAAAATTCGATACGTATCGAGATACAGTACATGGGCTCTGATACGATACAGGAACCATACATTTTAGTTTGAAATGATTCGGTAAGATTTGGTTTAATTAGAAAATGAATAGATGCGATAGACTAATATTTGTTGCATAAACATTCATGCCTGGTTTCCTCCAGAGGTGATGCTTGACATTCAGGCCAAAGAGTTCAATCTTGGTTTCATCAGACCAGAGAATCTTGTTTCTCATGGTCTGAGAGTCCTTTAGGTGCCTTTTGGCAAACTCCAAGCGGGCTGTCATGTGCCTTTTACTGAGGAGTGGCTTCCATCTGGCCACTCTACCATAAAGGCCTGATTGGTGGAGTGCTTCAGAGATGGTTGTCCTTCTGGAAGGATCTCCCATCTCCATAGGAACTCTGGAGCTTTGACCAGACTGCCCTTTTCTCCCTCGATTGCTCAGTTTGGCCAGGCGGCCATCTCTAGGAAGAGTCTTGGTGGTTCTAAACTTCTTTCATTTAAGAAGGATGGAGGCCACTGTGTTCTTGGGGACCTTCAATGCTGCAGAAATGTTTTGGTAACCTTCCCCATATCTGTGCCTTGACACAATCCTGTCTCGGAATCCTATGGACAATAGACAGGTGTGTGCCTTTCCAAATCATGTCCAATCAATTGAATTTACCACAGGTGGACTCCAATCAAGTTGTAGAAACATCTCAAGGATGATCAATGGAAACAGGATGCACCGGAGCTCAATTTCGAGTCTCATAGCAAAGGGTCTGAATACTTATGTAAATGTAGTTTTTAATTTTTTATAATTTTTTTTAAAAAATGACAAAAAAACTGTTTTTGCCTTGTCATTATGGGGTGGGTACTGTGTGTAGATTGACATGGAAAATAATGAATGTCATTTATTTTGGAATAAGGCTGTAATGTAACAAAATGTGGAAAAAGTGAAGGGGTCCGAATACTTTCCGAATGCACTCAACGAATAAAGCTTAATATCACGCATGCCATTTTAGCATTTGAATACTGAAGGTGCTGCGCAGATGTGCAAGATCAGGCCGCCAACCTCGCATTGGTCAGAACGCCAAGCTGGGTACAGTGCGCAGTTTGACTAGTCTACTGTTATTGCCTGGGGTTGTTCTGCATGCAAAATGACTTGTAGATCAATGACCGTCAACACAGTTACATGCAGTTCGACACTGAAGGAGAGCGGATGCATTGGTTGTCACAGAAGATGAGGTACAGTGCCTTTTAGAAAGTATTCATACCCCTTGACTTGTTACACATTCAAAATTTATTAAATAGATTCTTACCCATCTACACACAATACCGCATAATGATAAAGTGAAAACAAGTTTTTAGAAATTGTTGCAAACTTTAAATGAAATACATAACTCTCGTTTACATAAGTATTCACGCCCTCGAGTTGATACTTTGTAGAAGCACCTTTATCAGTGATTACAGCTGCGAGTCTTTCTGGGTAAGTCTCTAAGAGCGTTCCACACATGGATTGTGCAACATTTGTCCATTATTATCTTCAAAATTCCTCAAGCACCATCAAATTTGTTGTTGATCATTGCTAGACAACCATTTTGAAGTAGATTTAAACCAAAACTATAACTTGGCAACAAAATTGACTTTCTTCTTGATAAGTAACTTGAGTAGATTTGGCCTTGTGTTTTAGGTCATTGTCCTGCTGAAAGGTGTTTTAACCTTCCTGTATCTGGTGGAAAGCAGACTGAACCAGGATTTCCTCTAGGATTTTGCCTGTGCTTAGCTCCAGTCGTTTATTTTTTATCCTGAAAAACTCCATAGTCCTTAACGATGACAAGCATACCCATAACATGATGCAGCCACCACTATGCTTGAAAATATGTAGAGTGGTACTTAGCAATGTGTTGTATTAGCCACAAAAACATAATACTTTGTATTAAGGACAAATTTGCCACAGTTGCAGTATTACTTTAGTGCCTTGTTGCAAACTGGATGCATGTTTTGGAATATTTTTATTCTGTACAGGCTTCCTTCTTTTTACGCTGTCATTTAGGTTAGTATTGTGGAGTAACTACAATGTTGTTGATTCATCCTCAATTTTCTCCTATCACAACCATTAAAAAAAGTCACCATTGGCCTCATGGTGAAATCCCTGAGTGGTTTCCTTCCTCTCCGTCAACTGCGTTAAGAAGGATGCCTGTGTCTTTGTAGTGACTGGGTGTATTGATACACCATCCAAAGTATAATGAAAAACTTGACCATGCTCAAAGGGATACTCAATGTCTGATTTTTATTTTAGATTTTTATTTTTTACACTTCTACCTATAGGTACCCTTCTTTGCGAGGCAAAGCTCCCTGGTCTTTGTGGTTGAAATTCAGTGCTCGAATGAGGGGCCTTACATATAATTGTATGTGTGAGGTACAGATGAGGTTGCCATAACAAGGGATTGAATACTTATTTACTAAAGACATTTCAGCATTTAATTAATTTGTAAAAAAWAKATAAAAAAAAACATAATTCCACTGACTTTATGGGGTATTGTGTGTGTAGGCCATTGAATTTTTTGTGTAAATTTAAATCAATTTTTAAATCATGCTGTAACAACATTTGGAAAAAGTCAAGGGGCCTGAATAGTTTCTGAAAGCACAGAATTAATGTAATAAATGTTAGTGAACCAGCATAAAAAACAAATGTGAATGCGATTCGTAACGTTTGAATCGATTTTCTGAGCAATGTATGCTACATTTGGATCGGTTTGGGGTCCGCAGACCAAAGCACTTGTATCTGGGACCAATGCGTATTGGTGAATCGTTACATCCCTACTAACTAAAGTCCGAAGCAGTATCTATGACTAACAGAGTACTGCAGTGACAATAGTATGGGGACATCTCAAAAAGTATTTATTTATACATTCATAGACATGTCTATAACACAGGAAAAGGGAACACTCGTACCTTGGAGGCCTGCCTCAGGACATCTACCACAACTTTAACAGGCAAACCCACTGTGATTTCTTTCATTGCCTCTATGCACCACCTGTAGGCCTGCAAAAGACAATATCAGTGATGAGATCTACATGAAAAACCAGAACACCAAAAACAATCTAACAGAACCAATTGATATATCTTTACCAGGCAACATACCTCATCATAGTGGCTCTTAGCAAAGAGCAGCGCACACAGCTCTCCATAGAGCGCAGCTTTGTTGGCCTGATGACCATGTTTGGCCAATTTGTCCATATACAACTGGGCCAGCTTGACAGTCTCTTCACCAAGATGGTACTTGCAGTTGCCATTCCGGACATGAAGCAACCTAAGAGAAATTAGTGAATCTGGTAAGCTTTTGTGGAAAAATACAGACTAAGAGTAACCAGCCATAGAACTAGAATTGGAGCCGAATATACTAACGCTCTGTGACCCACTGACCTGACACAGCACTCCACAGCCCGGTACCAGTGAAGCACCTCGTCATGCAGTGTGCACAGCTGCAGACACGACAGAAACACCTTCTCTGCATCACCATACCAACCTGCATCAGACAGAAAGCCACCTACAGGACAGGGTCAACATTAGTACAATCAGACACAAAATGGTAAAGAAAGTTGATGGGTGCGGGTGCCTACCTAAAACAAAGCCAAACTGAATGGCCTTCTCTTTCACATGGGCATCAGACTCTGCAATGTAGGAGCAGCGGCGGCTGAAGGAGTTGGCCAGGACAGAAGCCACTTTCACCCCATGATCCATCAGGGCCTGGAAGCAATGGTGCAGGAGGTGTCTGCACGCACACACACAAAGACCGGGCATGACGACGTGATACAAACATACATGAGAACCGGTCAAAATGTGTGACACTGACATTCAAGGTTGGCTCGAGGATCATCATATCCCTTTTGCTTCACATGATCATGAAGTCAGATTACCATACAGAATATGAAATGTATATACACACACGAGCAAAGTACCTTTTGTCAGATGCCCTTAGAACTTTGGCAAACACCTCCAGCTCACAGAACTCCCCTCCCAGCTGGCAGAGCCGACCCTGCTGGTACAGCTGGAGAAACATGAAGACAAAGTTAGGATAGCAAAAAAGGCACAGGAGTGTCAGAAGCTAGGTTTCCATCCAACTGGTCACAGACTTTCATGCGAATATTCTAAAATCTGCATAAAGAAAATGTGCGCATTTTCACACCAGTGGCTTTTTCCGAAATATGGAAACACATTTTTGTGTACACTTACATTTTCAACTCAACCGATAGTTTTTCCTCAAAAAGTTGCGTTTAATAGCAAACGTGTCTACTCTGGTCTTGGCACGTGTGCTCTAGCCAACAGCTCGCAGATAAAGTGCAGGTAGACTGTGTGGGTACAGTGCAGGTAGGCTGTGTGGGTAGGCTAGCTTACATGATGACATTATTATGGATAAGAGCGAGAATATTTTTTATTTGTCAAAACAGCAGTCAAGTATCGTCATGTCACCAGAATAAGACCCTCAATATTTACCGTAAAGGAGCATCAAGATCACAGTGCACTTTCATCACCCTGTGGAAAGTGGTTAGCTTAGCTGCCTGGCAAGCTAGCTAGCATGGTAACTGTACAGTAACATTACAGTAGCTCTAACATTTGTTTTCATAGGCAAGAGTACTGCCAAAGTTTGTGAGGGCTAAAATATCATGCAATCTGCTAACGTTAACAAGGTTATTGCCCATCTGGGTAAATTATTTTCAGCTAGCTAAGTTTGTTGGCTAGCTAGCCATGTATAAACAGCTTACAGTACGGTCACATATCATTTGGTAACGTCACAGTAGCATCCACTTTTAATGGGGGGGAGCTGTCAGTGTCACCTGACTTTCTTTTGACTAGCTAGCTAGATTATGCCAGCTAAATTAGATAATGCTTTGATATCCAGGGGACAAACTTCTAGTTATAAACAGCTTTAGCGAATGCAACTTACACATCTATGTAATGTTTTTTTTAATCAGTCAGTCCATGATATAGCCTAGCTTACAAATTTGCAATGAGCCTACTTGCTTGAATACGGACTTGTTTTCCAATAACACAGTGTATTCTTTTAGGCTGACTGCATTAGCCTAGTTCACATTAGGTTTGCTAATTGTTCTTGTGGTAGTGTGATACATTCATCCTGTTGGTTTCAGATGCCTAAAAAGACCCATAAGCCCTATAAGTGAATGTCCTGCTTGCGGACATTTGCCACCACAGGGGTTTGGCCTGCCAATGCAGGCAACAGGCCAGCTCCGAGGCAGAAGTGGTATGGTTATGACAAGAGTTAAATGGCAAAACATGCATAGGCCTGTGACATTTGAACTGTGTGTTCATCTAAAAAAACATACCGTTTTACACTACATTACCAAAAGTATGTGGACACCTGCTCGTCGAACATCTCATTCCAAATTCATGGCATTAATACGGAGTTGGTCCCCTCTTTGCTGCTATAACAGCCTCCACTCTTATGAGAAGGCTTTCCACTACATGTTGGGGACTTGCTTTCATCAGCCACAAGAGCATTAGTGAGGTTGGCCGCTGATGTTGGGGGATTAGGCCTGGCTCACAATTGGCGTTCCAATTCACCCCAAAGGTGTTTGATGGGGTTGAGGTTGGGGCTCTGCGCAGGCCAGTCAAGTTCTTCCACACCAATCGACAAACCATTTCTGTAATGACGTCGCTTTGTGCACGGGTGCATGCTGAAACCTGTAAGGGCCTTCCCCAAACTGTTGCCACAAAGTTGGAAGCACAGACTCGTCTAGAATGTCATTGTATGCTGTAGCGTTAAGATTTCCCTTCACTGGAACTAAGGGGCCTAACCCGAACCATGAAAAACAACCCGACCATTATTCCTCCTTCACCAAACTTTACAGATGGCACTACGCACTGGGGCAGGTAGTGTTCTACTGGCATCTGCCAAACCCAGATTAGTCCGTCAGACTGCCGGATGGTGAAGCGTGATTCATCACTCCAGAGAACACGTTTCCACTGCTCCTTAGTCTATGCTGCTCTGACATTGCTCGTCCATATATTCTTATTCAATTCCTTTACGTAGATTTGTGTTTATTGGGTACATGTTGTGAAATTGTTAGATATTACTTGTTAGATATTGCTGCACTGTCGGAACTTGAAGTACAAGCATTTCGCTACACCAGCAATAACATCTGCTAAACACGTGTATGTGACCAATAAAATTTGATTGGTTTTTATAACAGTACAACCTTCAAATGTAACTAATATATATATTTTAAACAGACACTAGTTGTCTGTAGCCTGGCCAAGTTGTCTACGACCTCTGTGAGTGCCCCCACACTTGGACCAGCCTCTGAGTGTCCCGCCCATAAACAACGTCTGCAAGTGCCCCAAACCGCTGTCTGCGAGTGGCCTTTTACTTACTACATCATGCACCATGGTCCTTTTAGAACTAACACCTAGAACTAACATTCATCAAAACATGGAGAAAAACTATTGTCACGTTTTAAATCTCACATGACCGTATTGTCAGTATTCAAATACATTTTTATTTCTTTACTTCCTTTATAATTTCAGCATGTGCCTAGGAAGCCTGTTTGGGTAAAAATGATATACACTGAGTGTACAAAACATTAAGAACACTTGCTCTTTCCATGACAGACTGACCAGGTGAAAGATATGATCCCGTATTGATGTAACCTATTAAATCCAATTCAATCAGTGTAGATGAAGGGGAGTAGACCGGTTACATAAGGATTTTTAAGCATTGAGACGGATTGTGTATGTGTGCCACTCAGAGGGCGAATGGGCAGACAAAATATTGAAGTACCTTTGAACAGGGTATGGTAGTAGGTGTGAGGCACACCAGTTTGAGTTTGTCAAGAACTAAAACGCTGCTGGGTTTTCACGCTCAACAGTTTCCCGTGTGTATCAAGAATGGTCCACATTTCTTGACATCCAGCCAATTTGAAAAGATCATGAGAAACACGGGCCAGCATCCCTGGGGAACACTTACCACCTTGTAGTCCATGCCCTGACGAATTGAGGCTGTTCTGAGGGCAAAAGGTGGTGCAACTCAATATTAAGACGGTGTTCTTAATGTTTTGTCCACTCAGTGTAGCTTAATCTTCCTACAGACCTATATCTATCCTACCCTGCCTTTCTAAGGTCTTCGAAAGCCAAGTCAACAGATTACCGACCATTTCGAATCCCACCATACCTTCTCCGCTATGCAATCTGGTTTCAGAGCTGGTCATGTGTGCACCTCAGCCACGCTCAAAGTCCTAAACGATATCTTAACCGCCATCAATAAGAAACAATACTGTGCAGCCGTATTCATTGACCTGGCCAAGGCTTTCGACTCTGTTAATCACCACATCCGCAGACTTGATAGCCTTGTTTTCTCAAATGATTGCTTCGCCTGGTTCACCAACTACTTCTCTGATAGAGTTCAGTGTCAAATCGGAGGCCTTTGTCCGGCCTCTGCAGTGTCTATGGGGGTGCCACAGGGTTCAATTCTTGGGCCGACTCTCTTCTCTGTATACATCAATGATGTCGCTCTTGCTGCTGGTGAGTCTCTGATCCACCTCTACGCAGACGACACCATTCTGTATACTTCTTGCCCTTCTTTGGACACTGTGTTAACAACCCTCCAGACGAGCTTCAATGCCATACAACTCTCCTTCCGTGGCCTCCAACTGCTCTTAAATACAAGTAAAACTAAATGCATGCTATTCAACCGATCGCTGCCTGCACCTGCCCGCCCGTCCAGCATCACTACTTTGGACGGTTCTGACTTAGAATATGTGGACAACTACAAATACCTAAGTGTCTGGTTAGACTGTAAACTCTCCTTCCAGACTCACATCAAACATCTCCAATCCAAAGTTAAATCTAGAATTGGCTTCCTATTTCGCAACAAAGCATCCTTCACTCATGCTGCCAAACATACCCTCGTAAAATTGACCATCCTACCGATCCTCGACTTCGGCGATGTCATTTACAAAATAGCCTCCAAWACCCTACTCAATAAATTGGATGCAGTCTATCACAGTGCCATCCGTTTTGTCACCAAAGCCCCATATACTACCCACCACTGCGACCTGTACACTCTCGTTGTCTGGCCCTCGCTTCATACTCGTCGCCAAACCCACTGGCTCCAGGTCATCTACAAGACCCTGCTAGGTAAAGTCCCCCCTTATCTCAGCTCGCTGGTCACCATAGCTGCCCCCACCTGTAGCACGCGCTCCAGCAGGTATATCTCTCTGGTCACCACCAAAACCAATTCCTCCTTTGGCCGCCTCTCCTTTCAGTTCTCTGCTGCCAATGACTGGAATGAACTTCAAAAATCTCTGAAACTGGAAACACTTATCTCCCTCACTAGCTTTAAGCACCAGCTGTCAGAGCAGCTCACAGATTACTGCACCTGTACATAGCCCATCTATAATTTAGCCCAAACAACTACCTCTTCCCCTACTGTATTTATTTTGCTCCTTTGCACCCCATTATTTCTATCTTTAATTTGCACATTCTTCCATTGCAAATCTACCATTCCAGTGTTTTACTTGCTATATTGTATTTACTTCGCCACCATGGCCTTTTTTTGCCTTTACCTCCCTTATCTCACCTCATTTGCTCACATTGTATATAGACTTCTTTTTCTACTGTATTATTGACTGTATGTTTGTTTTACTCCATGTGTAACTGTGTTGTTGTATGTGTCGAACTGCTTTGCTTTATCTTGGCCAGGTCGCAATTGTAAATGAGAACTTGTTCTCAACTGGCCTATCTGGTTAAATAAAGGTGAAAAAAAAWAAAAAATAATTGAGCTGACAAAATTGTCCCAATAATAAATCACCCATATTCGCAAACTTATATCATTTCAAGCTTTACATTTCTCTAATATCGGCTAATTAACGTAATGAACGATATCAGCCAAATTCTTGCGATAAGTGATCGGTGATCATTTTTAGTGTATCGTGCCAGCTATAGCTTAACCTGTCAAGAGCTTGTTTGATTACATATTTGTTCTTAATACGGTTTACGCTCAAATCATTTTCATAATAATCTTATACCTTTTCCTCTTTCTCCCCAGCCCTGCAACGGGCCTCTGAAGACCACCTCGCCTTTCTCCCCAGCCCTGCAACGGGCCTCTGAAGACCACCTCGCCTTTCTCCCCAAGCCCTGCAACGGGCCTCTGAAGACCACCTCGCCTTTCTCCCCAGCCCTGCAACGGGCCTCTGAAGACGCACCTCGCCTTTCTCCCAGCCTGCAACGGGCTCTGTGAAGACCACCTCCCTTTCTCCCAGCCTGCAACGGGCCTCTGTGAAGACCACCTCGCCTTTCTCCCCAGCCCTGCATGGGCTCTGTGAAGACCACCTCGCCTTTCCTCCCCAGCCCTGCAACGGGCCTCTGTGAAGACCACCTCGCCTTTCCCCCAGCCCTGCAACGGGCCTCTGAAGACCACCTCGCCTTCCCCAGCCCTGCAACGGGCCTCTGTGAAGACCACCTCGCCTTTCTCCCGCCCGCACGGGCCTCTGAAGACCACCTCGCCTTTCCCCCAGCCTGCAACGGCGCTCTGTGAAGACCACGCCTTTCTCCCCAGCCCTGCACGGGCCTCTGAAGACACCTCGCCTTTTCCCAGCCCTGCAACGGCCTCTGAAGACCACTCGCCTTTCTCCCACCCTGCAACGGGCCTCGTGAAGACCACCTCGCCTTTCTCCCCAGCCCTGCAACGGGCCTCTGAAGACCACCTCGCCTTTCTCCCAGCCCTGCAACGGGCCTCTGAAGACACTCGCCTTTCTCCCCAGCCCTGCAACGGGCCTCTGAAACCACCTCCTTTCTCCCAGCCCTGCAACGGGCTCTGAAGACCACCTCGCCTTTCTCCCAGCCTGCAACGGCCTCTGAAGACCACCTCGCTTTTCTCCCCAGCCCTGCAACGGCCTCTGAAGACCACTCGCCTTTCTCCCCAGCCTTCTGCAACGGGCCTCTGAAGACCACCTCGCCTTCTCCCCAGCCCTGCAACGGGCCTCTGAAGACCACCTCGCCTTTCTCTCCCAGCCCTGCAACGGCCTCGAAGACCACCTCGCCTTTCTCCCCAGCCCTGCAACGGGCCTCTGAAGACCACCTCGCCTTTCTCCCCAGCCCTGCAAACGGGCCCTCTGAAGACCACCTCGCCTTTCTCCCAGCCTGCAACGGGCCTCTGAAGACCACCTCCGCTTCTCCCCAGCCTGCAATCGGCCTCTGAGACCACCTCGCCTTCTCCCAGCCCTGCAACGCGGGCCTCTGAAGACCACTCGCCTTTCTCCCCAGCCCTGCAACGGGCCTCTGTGAAGACCACCTCGCCTTTCTCCCCAGCCCTGCAACGGGCCTCTGTGAAGACCACCTCACCTTTCTCCCCAGCCCTGCAACGGGCCTCTGTGAAGACCACCTCACCTTTCTCCCCAGCCCTGCTACGGGCCTCTGTGAAGACCACCTCGCTCTTCTCCCCAGCTACGGGCCTCTGTGAAGACCACCACTGCCTCTGTTGTCTCTCAGGGAACTGAGCTCTCTGCTAGAGCCTCTAAAGGTGCCCTCATGCTTTTGAATAGATTGTGCATATATTATGACAACATTGTGACATTTATTTTTCCATTTTTAAGGTTAGTCGAGCACACAATTTTTCTTGAGGCAAGCCAAAGTTGGTAGCCGAGGTCAACTGTTGGGAATCTTCAGTAGTCTGTCATTCAACAAGAGACGACCCGTTTTCATGCACATTATTTCATTAAGAAATACTGCACCAAACATCTTAGTTAGATGTAAAATTGCACGACTAAGGTCTCCTCTGCAAAAAAGTCAAAATTAAATGACTATTTTGAGGAAGTGTATATTGGCAATGGCATCTCAAAATGGACAAACAGTACCACTTTTTCAAGCGAAGGTCTTTTAAGGGAGTATGCAAGCATACTTGGTCGGTTAGGCTAGCTGCCAGCCAAACTGAAGCATGCCGACACCTTAAGTGCTCTCCTCTGCTATAGCCTCTAAGACATACCAAACTGTAATTTCTTAACCAATATAATGATATACATTAAAACATGGCAGAAACAAAACTGCGCGTCAGTGTATTGATATGATGAAGATATTGTGAGTAATAGTACATTTTTGCCTTGTTTTGCTTTGCTTTTTTTCATTTTCAGGAGAGCTGATTGGTGTGGACTACCTGCTTAGGCAGACTGGGAAGGATATGCAGGACATGGACCCTCCCCGACTTGGAGACTGATTTTGAGAACCATGCAACGGACCCCACAGTTGGTAGTCTTCTGGATGACTTCACCACCACTACTGCTGACTTCTCTGCTCCCAGCCCCACCCAGGATGCTCCCACTACAGTCCACCCACCCTGCTTCCTCCAGCGCCAAGTCTGCTGCCACCAGTACCTGGCCTGCTTCACCCACAGCCCAGTCTGCTGCCAGCCAACTCCACCCATGCAAAAAACCTGATTGTTTGAGAAGTGGCAACACATCAATAGTTTCCATATTAGACTCTGCTGTACTCTAGTCCTTTTTATCTTATTTCTACAACCAGGGGCTTGATTCAATCAGATCAAGCATTAACCCAATGTTGCTCATGTGTCATAAACCACTCCCTTCTTTATTATCCTTACTGCATTAGAAGTTCAAAACAGCATTAGAAAGTGTAGGCTTTTGCATAATTTTCATGTAAATTTGGATGGGGGGGATTTAAAGCCTATCAGTCTAGTCAGGAGTAGGGCCTATAGCCTACTATAGAACATCACGTATTTCAGTGTTTCTAACACGGCTGCATGGGATTTGTTGGATATAAAGTTGGGTGGTTTTGTTGCATTCAATGGCAGTGTAGGTGATAAGGTAACAAGGTTCTGCTTGTGAATTTGAAAGCTCTAACACAGTTTCACCTCCGATACCGCCAAAACAACCGCTATGCGAGTGTTGACCAACGCAAATCTGATTAAATCGAGCCCTAGAACTTTTAGAATGAGTTTTTCTCCTCTGTTTGCATGGATGTTGTCATATGTTTGGATCCGATTGTGTCATTCACTCAGAATCAGGCAGTGCCATAACCACTCATTACCCTGGGTCCCTAGGGACTGTGTGTGTGTGACATTTCACATTAATAAACATGGTTCTATATTTCAACCAATTATTTGAATGACTTTTGATTGTAGGTCAATCATTATTCACTTTAAATAACTAACATATGTGGCTCTGAGTAAAGTTTCAGAGATATGATGTAATTATAAATACATCAGGTAATATGCAGTCCACAAGACACTGCAACAGATAACTGATCATTTAAGACACTAATTGCATAAACAAGGTTGCGGGAGTACAGTACATAAACCAACTTAATTAGAACACATATATAACGATTATGCTACCATAATCGTAACATTAACTCATATTGACCAATGTGAGAAAAAATTAACACTTTTGGTGGTTGTTTAGAAATGTTATTTCTGGCCGAGGCAGGATTCGAACTGGAGACCTTCGGGTCCTCTCTTCCCCTTCCTTAAACAGAGGGAAAAAACTACATTTTCATTGTTTTTCAGCTTACCATAATAAATAAATGAATAATAAACACTTACATTAGGACGAAGCCTCAATTTTAAAAATGTAAATTTTTTTCCTCATTTTTCTTCTCCCCTTAATAAGATACCATCGTTCCCCAGCTTTGGTGTTTGTAACGCCAGGATAATGGGTTCGATTCCTGGGACCACCCACATGTAAAAATGTATACACGCATGACTGCAAGTCGCTCTGGATAAAAGCGTCTGCTAAATGGAATATATTGTTGTAAACCTTTTAAGCAGGATAGCTAGCAAGCAAGTTAATCAGTTGATTTGCTTTGTAACGAGTTTGCAACGTTAGCTGTAACGTTAATTGGCTAGCTAAAACGAATCAACTCGGGAACATCACATTGTATAACGTCAGTTAGCAAACTAGACTAAGAACTTACCTTGTAATACACATCAAATTGAATATTTTCAGGGAGGGAACGAATATCTCTTCGCGATCGACTGTAATTGTCCACCACTGCTGATATAGCAGTGTTGTACAGTGTCTCTGGGATCCATTCGAGCTCCAAGGCCGCCATGTTGTTTTCCTTTTCTCCAGCCAATAACACCCCCTCTGCTCGATCGACGGTCGGTAGCTAGCTAACCACCTTGCCAAGTTTAAACTTCTTTTCTTGTACCTTCTCATGTAACAAAACCGTTTTGACTGTCTCATCTGGTTAAGCACCAGCATTAACCATCGGCCATGTTCCTAGGATACGGACTGAACCAGTGCAGTCTGCCCGAAGGTCTATCTCTGCCCCCACCCTGTTTTTCACACTCTGGGTCTGATTCGCCAGAGTCAAATGTACTTCGCTTCGTTCCTGAGGGAGTTTGATTAGTTGAACCGGCACCGGGCTAAACAGACAGGGAGTATGGCCCGTGACGCCCGTTCATACCTGAAGTGAACGGGAGGAGCGAACGTCTACGCCGCTCGGTCGTTTTCAAAATGCAGCATGATTTCATTTTTATTTTTTTATTTAACCTTTATTTAACTTGGCAAGTCAATTATGAACAAATTCGTATTTACAATGACGCCCAATGACAGCTTACCAAAAGGTAAAAGGCCTCCTGCAGGGACTAGGGCTGGGATTAAAAATAAAATATAAATAAAATATAAATATAGGACAAAACACACATCACGACAAGAGAGATAACACAACACTACATAAAGAGAGACCTAAGACAACAACATAGCAAGGCAGTAACACATGACAACAGAGCATGGTAGCAACACAACATGGTAGCAGTACAAAACATGGTACAAACATTATTGGGCACAGACAACAGCACAAAGGGCAAGAAGGTAGAGACAACAATAAATCACGCAAAGCAGCCACAACTGTCAGTAAGAGTGTCCATGATTGAGTCTTTGAATGAAGACATTGAGATAAAACTGTCCAGTTTGAGTGTTTGTTGCAGCTCGTTCCAGTCGCTAGCTGCAGTGAACTGAAAAGACGAGCGACCCAGAAATGTGTTTGCTTTGGGGACCTTTAACAGAATGTGACTGGCGGAACAGGTGTTGAATGTGGAGGATGAGAGCTGCAGTAGACATCTCAGATAGAGGGGATTGAGGCCTAAGAGGGTTTTATAAATAATCATCAACCAGTGGGTCTTGTGACGGGTATACAGAGATGACCAGTTTACAGAGGATTATAGAGTGCAGTGATGTGTCCTATAAGGAGCATTGGTGGCAAATCTGATGGCCGAATGGTAAAGAACATCTAGCCGCTCGAGAGCACCCTTACCTGTCGATCTATAAATGATGTCTCCGTAATCTAAAACGGTTAGGATGGTCATTTGAATCAGGGTTAGTTTGGCAGCTGGAGTGAAAAGAGGAGCGATTACGATAGAGGAAACCAAGTCTAGATTTAACTTTAGCCTGCAGGTTTGATATGTGATGAGAAGGACAGTGTACCATCTTGCCATACTCCCAAGTACTTGTATGAGGTGACTACCTCAAGCTCTAAACCCTCAAAGGTAGTAATCACACCTGTTGGGAGAGGGGCATTCTTCTTACCAAACCACATGACCTTTGTTTTGGAGGTGTTCATAACAAGGTTAAGGGTAGAGGAAGCTTGTTGGACACTAAGAAAGCTTTGTTGTAGAGTGTTTAACACAACATTTGGGGAGGGGCCAGCTATCATCTGCATGTAAATGGATGAGAGAGCTTCCTACTGCCTGAGCTATGTTGTTGATGTAAATTGAGAAGAATGTGGGGCCTAGGATCGAGCKTTGGGGTACTCCCTTGGTGACAGGCAGTGGCTGAGACAGCAGATGTTCTGACTTTATTCACTGCGCTCTTTGAGAGAGGTAGTTAGCAAACCAGGACAGGGCATGGGAAAAAGAGGGAGAAGCATCTGGGATAGTCGCATTAGAAGGGGGGGAGATGAGGAAATGTTGGAATCCTGTCATCATGATGGTGATTAAAGAGCTCAGCCATGTGCTTCTTGTCAGTAACAACCCCATCATCAACATTAAGGGACATGGGCAGCTGTGAGGAGGGTTTATTCTCCAGGTCTTTAACTGTTTTCCAGAACTTCTTGGGGTTAGACCCACAGAGAGAACTGCTCCTTAAAGTAACTAACTGATGCATCATTCAGAAACATACATCTCGTTTCCCAAAAATATATTCTCTAATTTTCAAACTAGTTTTCATTGGGAAGGCAGATATCCTTTTTTTAATTTTTTGAAATCAAAAGCAATCACTTTTGCATGTGAAAACAGAATCATACTCGTTACTCATTATGCGTGCTTAACCTACTTCACTTTTGTTTTGAGCCGACATCGCCGTCGCCCAAAATCGGGCACCTGGCTCGCGCCAGGGAGGTAGCAAGTTTCCAAACCGGATGCAGTCAACGCTAACCCGGTTCGCCCTGGGCATTAATCGAATCCCCTCACTGTTGCGCAGATGATGATCCCGTCACAGGATTCTGTCGATAGACAGGGGAAGACCGTACTCTTGCTAATGATGCATTCAAGTGCTAGTCGGAACTAGAAAACTCTGAAATGTCCAACTTGCTAACTGGTTGTAGTTACACACGTGCCTCGTTCAACCAGTTAGCAATCGGACACTTCAGAGTTTCCGACAAGTGCGTGAAGGCGGCATAAAAACAGCGTTGCTGCGTAGTCACGTGGGTCGCGCGTCAGTCAGGCTACTAGGTAGACTGTACTGGAACGTCAGCTGTATGGCTATCTTGCCAAAGCGATTGCAAACTCTGATCTGGCGATGCGAGAAGATGGAAGTGGAATGTGTGTGGTGTTTTCTTAATGCATCCAAAATACTTGCTCAGTTAATCAGTCACCAATCAATCACATACTCACAGCATAATATAAAATTTAAAAATGAATCATCAGTATTCATCGTTGTCCTATGGACGTCATTCCTTTTTTTTATTTAAAAAATATGTGTGTCCCTGGAACATAAACGTAACAGATCTGCAGCACACAAAATACATTTTTATATTTTTGTCCCTTGATAAGCAGGCATTGTGGAAATTGATCAGAGACCACTAAGAGGCTGAATAATAGCAACTTTGAAAGCACCACAAGCTCTTGTGGCCAAGACTGGACAAATGTGCATAATATGTCCCCAAGTCCACAAACCTTGTAAAAGCGAAATAGGATGTGAAGAAATTGCGAACCAACCGTTTGAGCCAAGCTCAAACCAAGTGCACCCACTGCAAAATTGTTGCCAGGCAGTAAAAGCGGCTGGATTGATAGGTGTAGAAATCTGACGTCGGAACGTTCATCGAACGTTTGTGAAGCTAGCCACAATAACGATTAACCACAAAAGTGGAATTTGCAGTTTGCCTTCAAAATAAAAGTTCCCAATTGAAACACGCAGAAGGATACATATAGTGGAATTATGCCATATTTGAACTAGATAATTCTAACATGGTTGGAATGTTGTTACATAACTTAACAATAAATACAATAATGAACTAATTTGACAATAATTCGTTATGAATGTTCAATTACGCATAACAGACTAACTATGGATTTGCCACAGTCAAAGACCTGCAATAAGACCTACCACGATAATATTTGTGTAAACTCTTCAGAATTTTAATCTGTGGTTGTCACTGAGTAGGCTGATACCCCAGTTCATGGGTGCACACTCTATAGGTAAGGTTGTACAGTGTAATATGAATATTCAATACGTATAATATGCTGACTGTCGGTTAAGATGGAGTCTCATGAAGACATAACATGCGCAGTTTGAGCTACTCTCTGAAACTCACTTAAATAATTCCTTTGGTGATACAGTGGTATCAATATATGGTTATAACATCTACAGAAGAGACAGGAATGCCAATGGAGGATGTATCGCTGTTTATATTCATAGTCATATTCCTGTAAAGCTTAGAGAGGATCTCATGTCAAATGCGGTCAAAGTAATATGGATACAGGTTCACCTACCTCACCTAAAGCCTATTATTGTGGGAAGTTGCTATAGACCACCAAGTGCTAACAGTCAGTATCTGGATKATATGTGTGAAATGCTTGATAATGTATGTGATATCAACAGAGAGGTATATTTCTCAGTGCCGTAAATATTGACTGGCTTCCATCAAGCTGTCCACTCAAGAAAAAGCTTCAAACTGTAAACAGTGCCTGCAACCTGGTTCAGGTTATCAGTCAACCTACCAAGGRATTTACAAACAGAACATCAACTAAACCGTCCACTTGTATTGACCACATCTTTATTAATGCTGCAGAAATCCGCTTTAAAGCAGTATCAACACCCATCGGATGTAGTGAACATAATATAATAGCCATGTCTAGGAAACCCAAGTTCCTAAGACTGTACCTAAAATAGTGTATAAGCGGTCATACAATAGGTTTTGCACTGATTCCTATGTTAAAGATGTGAAAACTATTTGTTGGTCTGAAGTGTGTAATGATGTAAAGCAGCGTCAGGATGACATTGCTTCTTCCGGTTACTGACAGCCATAAAGAAACTGACTGTTAAAACTGTATGGCTGAGAGGGATGAGGCTAGGGAATGGAAAATAAGTCTGGCAACACAGCAGATTGGCAACATACAGTAAATTGACAAATCAAGTAACTAAACAAAAATAAGAAAAAAACTATACTATGAAACAAAGATACATGATATAAAGAATGATAGTAAAATGCTCTGGAGTCCCTAAAATGACATTTTAGCCAGAAAAGCTAAGTCAGCTCCATCCTTCATTGAGGCTGATGGCTCATTCATAACAAAACCCTTTGATATTTCAAACTACTTTAATAACTAATTTGTTGACAAGATTAGCACATTTAGACACTACATACAAAAAACAAATGCCGAGCCTTCATAATCACGCATAACGGACCAAATAATGAAAGACAAGCACTGCAGCTTTGAATTCTTCAAAGTGTGGAAGAGTTGAAAAAATTATTGCTATCTGAAAAAAAGGACAAACCACCTCGATGGTAAATTACTGCGGTTAGTAGCGGAGTACATTGCGACTCCTATTTGGCACATCTTCAATCTAAGCCTAAAAGACGGAGTGTGCCCACAGGCCCGGAGGGAAGCAAAGGTCAGTCCTCGGCCAAAATATAGCGAACGTTATAGCAATGGTTCAAACAGCAGACAAATCAGCCTAAAACCAGTTCTTAGCAAAGCTTTGGAAAACATTATCTTTGACCAAATACAATGTTATTTTACAGATAACAAATGAACAGACTTTCAGCATGCTTGTAGGAAGGGCACTCAACATGCTCAGTGGTGACACAAATGGCTGAAAGAAATTGATAAGAAGATTGTGGGAGCTGTTTTGTTAGACTTCAGCGCAGCCTTTGATATCATTGATCATAACATATTGCTGAAAAGTTAGGTGTTATGGATTAACATCCTCTGCCTTTTAATGGATGGACCGTTATCGATCCAATATAACACAGAGGGTTTTCTTTAATGGAAGCCTCTCTAATGCAAAATCTAGTGTGGCGTACTGCAAAGCAGCTGGCTTGGACCATTATTGTTTTCTGTGATACTAATGAACTTCCACTGAAGTAGAGGCTTGACGAGAGTGACCATACTACCTGTGTCCAACAAGGCGGCCGCGTCCTGACTGCCTATTTTGACGGGGTTCTGTGGGGCTGCAGTGGCTTCGTGGGCCCAGCAGGTTGTGATGTACTCGCACCTTCTGGTGGTCTTCTCTGAGGGACTGGCCGTCGGCAGGGACTCGTCATTTCCCAGGCAGCTCCAGGCCAGGTGTCCCTCCTGGCCACAGGTGTAATACCTTCTCTGGTCCACGCTAACTAGCGGCCGCCGCCTCAGGTATGATCTGGCTTCAGTAATAGGAGGCCGTCTTGAAGCAGGGTTCAAATAGGCGTCTCCCTTTCTACCACACGTTAGTTCGGCCTTGAATTCAGGCCTACTGGGCTCTGGCCTACTGATTCGCAACATCTGTTCCGTAACCTGGTGATATTCTAATAAAGCAACCAGGGCGCCATGCTGCCATGTTGCTCTGGGCAGCATGGCACTTTTCGGCGGTGGGGAGGCCCCGGATATATTTGTCCATTACCAGTCGATCTATTGCTGATGGCCCGTCCCCGTGGTAAGCCAACTTCTAGTTATTCTAACCAGCTCGACTATTTGAGGTCTTACCGGGGCGTGGCCATCATAGGCCCAGGAGTGGAACTGTTGGGCCCGGGTTGGTAGGTTGTGCCTATAATGGGCCAAGATGGCAGTTTTCAGAGCAGCATAGTTGTCGATGTCCGCCAGTGCCAAGCCGCTACAGGCCCTCTGGGATTCTCCAGTCAGAAAGGGGGCCACTTTGCCAGCCCAGTCCTCCTTGGGCCATCGCTCTCTCTGCTGTGAGCTCAAATACTTCTGGATAAGCTTCAATGTCATCTTAAGCAGTTAGCTTGGTGAGGACCTTGCCTGGATCTGTCATATGGTCCGGCCGGACCATGGCTTGGCTAAGCTGTGTGATGACCTCCTGAAAGGCAAATAGGCTTTGAACTTGCTGCATTTAGGCTTGAACCAGCTGACCACGATGACCACCGGCTTCTTATTTTATTGTGAGTTCAGAGCATGGGAGGGTTGTGCCAGCATTCTCCACCAGCTATGGCAGCCCAGGGGAGTCAGAGGTGAAATTCACAATAAAATAAGACAGAGGGAGACCGTTATGTGGTGCTAAAACCAAAGTTGTTCTGTAATAAAGGTGGTGGTGGTGGGGGGGATACAACTGAAAGCCCTCTCTGGTAACAGGTGGGTCACTCTGTGTCCGGCGTGGCGGCTCCTCGAACCTCCTGTGTTAATGAACAAAAAAGAGAGAGCGATGAGTCCGGGATTTCAAGCCTTTCTCTCAACTTGCTCCAGGTGGCGTGCTGCCCGGGAATGGGTCCTCTTCCTTTGGGGCAAAGAAAAGAAAGAGAGAGACAGGTGAGTCAATCATTGCCTAGTATCTTCTTTAGCGTGGGATCGAAGTTCTTATCATACTCACCCCAGCTCTTCTGCGGTCTAGGCGTACTCTCTGTCTGTCTGCCCGAATGACTGCACCTCTACTTATACCCATTTGGGGTTAACAAGTAACAGGTGTGACCTAGTCCAGGTGCCAATTGTTTGCAGCACCTGGAGTGGGTAATATTGGTGTTGAATCACCAGTCGCAGTTGGTGCCTGTAGAGCTGTCCATGGCACTAACCCACCTTGGCCTCTCTAGCCCTCTGGAGCTGACCAAGGTCCTGCTCCTACCTTTGTAGCTCCCTGCTGGCCCCGGGTTGACAGAAGTATATATATATACATATATACACAGTACATTTGGAAAGTATTCAGACCCCTTCCCTTTTTCCATATTTTGTTACATTACAGACTTATTCTAAAATGGATGAAATAATTTTTTGCCCTCATCAATCTATACACTACCTCATAATGACAAAGCAAAAACAGGTTTTTAGAAATGTTTGCAAATTTATTACAAATCAAAAACAGAAATACCTTATTTACATAAGTATTCAGACCCTTTGCTATGAGACTTGAAATTGATCTCAMGTGCATCCTGTTTCCATTGATCATCCTTGAGATTTCTACAACTTTCTATTGATTGGAGTCCACCTGTGGTAAATTCAATTGATTGGACATGATTTGGAAAGGCACACACCTGTCTATATAAGGTCCCACAGTTGACAGTGCATATCAGAGCAAAAACTAAGCCATGAGGTCGAAGGAGATGTCCGTAGAGCTCCGAGACAGGATTGTGTCGAGGCACAGATCAAGGGAATGGTACCAAAAAAATGTCTGCAGCATTGAAGGTCCCCAAGAACACAGTGGCCTCCATCATTCTTTAAATGTTGTTAATTTTACACCTTTTTCTCCCCAATTTCATGGTATCCAATTTGTAGTTACAGTCTGGTCGCTGCAACTCCCGTACGGACTTGAGAGAGGCGAAAGTCGAGATCTGTGCGTCCTCCGAAACACAACCCAACCAAGCCACACTGCTTCTTGACACAATGCCCACTTAACCCGGAAGCCAGCTGCACCAATGTGTCGGAGGAAACACTGTACACCGTGTCAGCGTGCACGTGCCCAGCCCGCACAGGAGTCACTAGAGCGCGAATGGACAAACACATCCCTGCCGGCCAAGCCCTCCCCTAACCTGGATGACGCTGGGCCAATTGTGTGCCGCCCCGTGGGACTCCCGGTTGCGGCCGGCTGCGACAGAGCCTGGACTTGAATCTCTAGTGGCACTTCTAGCACTGCGATGCAGTGCCTTAGACCACTGCGCCACTCGGGAGGCTGGCCTCCATCATTCTTAAATGGAAGAAGTTTGGAACAACCAAGAGTCTTCCTAGAGCTAGCCATCAGGCCAAACTGAGCAAAGGCCTTTGTCAGAGAGGTGACCATGAACCCAATGGTCACTCTGACAGAGCTCCATAGTTCCTCTGTGGAGATGGGAGAACCTTCCAGAAGGACAACCATCTCTGCAGCATTCCAACAATCAGGCCTTTATGGTACAGTGGCCAGACGGAAGCCACTCCTCCGTAAAAGGCACATGAAGCCAGCTTGGAGTTTGCCAAAAGGAACCTAAAGGACTCAGACCATGAGAAACAAGATTCTCCGGTCTGATAAAACCAAGATTGAACTCTTTGGCCTGAATGCCAAGTGTCACGTCTGGAGAGAGATCCTTGATGAAAACCTGCTCCAGAGTGCTCAGAACCTCCGACTGGGGCGAAGGTTCACCTTCCAACAGCACAACAACCCTAAGTACACAGCCAAGGAAACGCAGGAGTGGATTCGGGACATGTCTCTGAATATACCTGAGTGGCCCAGCCAGAGCCCCAGACTTGAACCCGATCTAAAATCTCTGGAACCTGAAAGTAGTTGTGCAGCAACGCTCCCTATCCTGCCTGACAGAGCTTGAGATGATCTGCAGAGAAGAATGGGAGAAACTCCCCAAATACAGGTGTGCCAAGCTTGTAGCGTCATACCCAAGAAGACTCGACCCTGTAATCGCTGCCAAAGGTGCTTCAACAAAGTACTGAGTAAAGGGTCTGAATACTTATGTAAATGTGATATTTCAGTTTAATTTTATAAATTGCAATCATTATTTTTAATTTTTTTATGTAAATGTAGTGCTATGTATATTGTGTATTTTATTGTTGTTTCCTGTTTGGACCCCAGGAAGAGTAGTCGCTGCCTCGGCAGTAGCTAATTGGGGATCCTAATAAATACTACACTGAACAAAAATATAAACGCAACATGTAAAGTGTTGGTCCCATGTTTCATGAGCTGAAATAAAAAATTCCAGAAATGTTTCGTAAGCACAAAAAGCTTATTTCTTTATAATGTTGTGCACACATTTGTATACTTCCCTGTTAGTGAGCATTTCTCCTTAGCCAAGATAATCCATTCACCTGACAGGTGTGGCATATCWAGAAGCTGATTAAACAGCAGGACAATTACACAGGTGCACCTTGTGCTGGGGACAATAAAAGGCCACTTTAAAATGTGCAGTTTTGTCTTACAACACAATGCAACAGATGACTCAAGTTTTGAATGAGCATGCAATTGGCATGCTGACTGCAGGAATGTCCACCAGAGCTGTTTTTTAAAATGTATTTATTTTTTCTTTGACCTTTATTTAACTAGGCAAGTCAGTTAAGAACAATTAACCGGCCTACCTCGGCCAAACCCGGAGGACTCTGGGCCAATTGTGCGCCGCCCTATGGGACTCCCAATCACTGCCGGATGTGATACAGCCCGGAATAGAACAAGGGACTGTAGTGACGCCTCTTGCACTGAGATGCAGTGGCTAAAATCGCTGCACCCTTGCCCAGTCATGTGAAATCCATAGATTAGGGCCTAATTTATTTATTTAAATTGACTGATTTCCTTATATGAACTGTAACTCAGTAAAATCTTTGAATTTGTTGATGTTGCGTTTATATTTGTGTTCAATATAAATACGAAATACTCCAGGAAATGACATTGCAGGCTAGCTCAGTGCTGCAGCCTCTCATTAAGTAATTTTATTGAAGGCCGACTGGGGTACTGCAGGCTACCATTAGCAACCAAGTTATCCATATCACTTATTCTGTGTGAGATTTTACAATAATTGGTTCAAGGACATACATCTGGTGTATTAGAAGCAATTATTGGCACCATGATTGTCTTTAAAAAAAAAGTTTACTTTTTCCCATTCACTATAATACTGTTTTTTGCTAACAACGCGGTCGGCCTTGAACTTCCGTGGCTTCAAAGAGAGGGAGAGGTTGTTCTCCCCCGGAGCACACTTTATATGTAAGGCTGTACAATAGTGTAATATGAATGTTCAAGATTTATTATAGGCTGACCGGTTAGCTAATGTGACTCACTTCACAGTGGTTTCAAATTCCTGCAATAAAAGCTATGAAGCTAATATTTCTTTAAACTCTTTGGAATTGTAATATGTGGGTGTACTCAGTAGACTGATACCCCATTTCATGGGTGCACACTATAGATAAGGCTATACAATATAATATGAATGTTCAAAACTCATAATAGACCAACTGTGGAGGGATTCTGCACAGTCAAAGTTCTGCATTAAGAGCTATGATGCTAATATTTGTGTAAACTCTTTAGAATTGGACTCTGCGTGTTTCACTGAGTAAGCTGATAACCCACTTCATGGGTGCACACTCCATAGGGAAGGCTGTACAGTGCATATATGTATGCCCCCAAAGCAATTATGCAGTCTAATAAATCCACAGTGGGATTTGAACTTTACTGTTTATTGTCAAATTAATTCGTTATTGTATTTATTTTTAAGCTATATAAAAACATTCCAACCTGGTTAAACATGATCTAGTCCAAGTATGGCATTATTCCTCTATTTGTATCCGTTTGGATGTTTCAATTGGGGACTTTTATTTTTAAGGCAAACCGCAAATTCTACTATTGTGGCTAGCTTCACACAGGTGGTTCAAATACCTTACGACCAGTCGTCGAAAAATAAACAGAAGCAAGGAAGGAACGGGGAAAAGGTTTTTCGATCAAGATATCACGGCAGATTTTTGCTTCAAACACGGCTTAGCATAACCGGTGGACAAGTATTTATTGTATAGCTTTGCTTGGAGTTTTCATAGCCATGAACGACGCATTAATTTTCCGAGTTAGTGCATTCTCCGAGCAAGGAGGAAGGAGATACATGGAGGATGTTATTGAGTTTAAAGTGGAGTACGAACCGCCTGAACCAGAGCCAGCAGAGGGTGGTCTGAACTCGGTAGAACAACAAGGGGAGTCAAAAGTAGAGAAACAGGAGAATGGTCATACTGAGCAGACCATAATAAGCAATTCCCCCGACAACGTTCAAGAATCGGTGCCTGTTAGTGCAATGTGGACAGAAAACATAACATGCGAGAAGCATGAGGACATTTCCCAGGCAGAAGTTCCAGAAGTGCACACGGTCGTTCGGAAGTCTGTGGCGTTTTTTGGTGTATTTGACGGTCACGGAGGGCGAGAAGCTGCTCATTTTGCGCGAGACAATCTGTGGGGTATTCTGAAAAAGCAAAGGGGGTTTTGGTCAGAAGATCAAGGAGAAGTCTGTGAAGCAATTCGAAAGGGGTTCATTGCCTGCCACCATGATATGTGGAAAGAGCTACGTAAGTGAACTAGTTAGCTCGCCTAGCTTGTGTTTGTAGCTTCTTCGCTGACTGACGCTATCTACCTGCTAGCTAGCCAACAACGCTCAAGTTAGTGTGGTGAAATTATGGCTCCACAATAACTGTGGTTTAGCTAGCTACTGTACAGTGTGTAGCTAGCTAATCCCCTTTTGCTGCTGCTGATGCTACTACCAAATATGATCGCCTCGTCCTCTCTGCTACAATTCTGATATCCATCCCTTTTAATATTAGCTATTAACTGGCAATTTTATGAGCAGGTATTTTCTATGTAACGTTATTGCTCGGGGGTTTGGGAAGACAAAACAAGTTTGGGGGTTTGTGAATACCTAGCACTGCAAGTAGAGCATAAAAGGTCAGCATGTCAACCTTATGTTCCAAAAGCAATGATGAGTTTATCTCATGACAAGCGTGCTCTTGTCCCAACCTCTGACATGTGTCATCCAAATGTCTCCTGATTTCCTCTAATCTGAATACACTTCATATGATGGCCTCATGCCAAATTGTCACATCCACTCATCTGTGTTGCCCGCAAGATGTTTGTTCATAATAATGTTCTCCAATGCTTTCCCCATCTTAATCCTACAGCTGAGTGGCCCAAGACTCTGACCGGCCAGCCCAGTACGGCAGGAACAACGGCCAGTATAGTGCTGATCCGGGGGGATCTGATGTACGTAGCCCATGTGGGGGACTCGGCGGTGGTTGTTGGGGTGAAAGAGCCCGGTGAAAAGAACATCAGGGCCTTGGAAGTCACACAGGACCACAAACCTGAACTTCCCAAAGAGAAGGAGCGCATTGAGAGACTTGGGGGCAGGTGAGTTGGAGAGGACACTACAGTRTCAGTTTTTGTCAGTGCTCAMTGTGTTCCGGAAGTACATGGWGTAGCCAGCCAAATTGTTCTTCAAATTATATATTTTATTGGCTCTGTGGCTGTAAGGAACAGAATGTGTCATTTTGTTATTTGGGTTAACTATCCCTTTAGCGGTTTGGCCTGTCAATTAATCACTGTGGGTGGGGTTATAAGGGAGGGGGCAGGATGTTTGTCATAGTTGGTAGGGTTTTGGACCTGTCAATCACTGTGGGTGGGACTTTGAGGAAAGGCGGTAGATTAATAACCTAGTCAGAAAGGTAATCTAGTCTACTCATTTATTGTAATTTATTTAGGCAATAACTAAATATAGTGTACTCTTTRAATTTAGTTTATTGTTGAAAAAACATAAGAACAAATGTGGTGTTCTGTCAAGTAAACAGATTCCCTGTTGATTAACAATATAGATCATCAAATTTCTGCCCTGCTAGAGCTGCCCCTGTCAACTGTAAGTGTTGTTATTGTGAAGTGGAAATGTCTAGGAGCAATAACGTCTCAGCAGCGAAGTGGTAGGCCACACAAGCTCACAAAATGGGACCACCGAGTGCTCGGTTGCGACACTCCGGACTGGCYCTGTGGTCTAAAGCACTGCATCGCAGTGCTAGAAGTGCCACMAGAGATCCTGGTTCGAGTCCAGGCTCTGTCGCAGCCGTCCGCGACCGGGAGACCCATGGGGCGTCGCACAATTGGGTTAGGGGAGGGTTTGGCCTGCAGGGATGTTCTTGTCCCATCTAGCGACTCCTGTGGCGGGCCGGGCGCAATGCATACTGACACGGTCGGCAGGTGTACGGTGTTTCCTCCTTCCGGGTTAAGCGAGCATTATGTCAAGAAGCAGGCTGGGTTGTGTTTCGAAGGACGCACAGCTCTCGACCTTTGCCTCTCCTGAGTCCGTACGGGACTRGCAGCGACAAGACTGTAATTACCAATTGGATACCACGAAATTGGGGAGACAAATGGGTAAAAATTAAAATAAACCCTCACTAATGAGTTCCAACCTGCCCCTGGAAGCAACGTCGGCACAAGAACTGTTTGTCCGGAGCTTCATGAAATGGGTTTCCATGACCGAGCAGTTGCACACAAGCCTAAGATCACKATGCYCAATACCAAGCGTTGGCTGGAGTGGTGTAAAGCTCGCCGCCATTGGACTCTGGAGTAGTGGAAACACATTCTCTGGAGTGATGAATCACCATCTGACAGTCCGACGGACGGATCTGGGTTTGGCAGATGCCAGGAAAACACTACCTGCCCCAATGCGTAGTGCCAACTAGAGGTCGACCGACTATGATTTGTCAACGCCGATACCGATTTATTGGCGGACCAAAATAGCCGATACCGAMTAATCGGCCAATTAAATMWATTTTATTTTATTTGTAATATTGACAATTACAACAGTACTGAATGAACACTTATTTTAACTTAATATAATACATCAATAAAATAAATGTAGCCTCAAATAAATAATGTAACATGTTCAATTTGGTTTAAATAATGCAAAAACCAAGTGTTGGAGAAGAAAGTAAAAGTGCAATATGTGCCATGTAAGAAAGCTAACGTTTCAGTTCCTTGCTCAGAACATGAGAACATATGAAAGCTGGTGGTTCCTTTTAACATGAGTCTTCCGATGCGCAACCCGCTAACTAGCTAGCCATTTCACATCGGTTAGTATTGCCAGTGTAACAGTATAGCTTCCATCCCTCTCCTCGCCGCTACCTGGGCTCGAACCAGTAAGAAGTTTTAGGTTGTAGTTATTATAGGAATTATAGGACTATTTCTCTCTATACGATTTGTATTTAATATATCTTTGACTATTAGATGTTCTTATAGGCACTTTAGTATTGCCAGTGTAACAGTATAGCTTCCATCCCTCTCCTCGCCGCTACCTGGGCTCGAACCAGAAACACATCGACAACAGCCACCCTCGAAGCAGCGTTACCCATGCAGAGCAAGAGGAACAACTACTCCAAGTCTCAGAGCGAGTGACGTTTGAAACGCTATTAGTGCGCAACCCGCTAACTAGCTAGCCATTTCACATCGGTTACACCAGCCTAATCTCGGGAGTTGATAGGCTTGAATTCATAAACAGCAGAGCTGCTGGCAAAACGCACGAAAGTGCTGTTTGATTGAATGCTTACGAGCCTGCTGGTGCCCACCATCGCTCAGTCAGACTGCTCTATCAAATCATAGACTTAATTATAACATAATAACACACAGAAATACGAGCCTTAGGTCATTAATATGGTCGAATCCGGAAACTATCATCTCGAAAACAAAACAATTATTCTTTCAGTGAAATACGGAACCGTTCCGTATTTTATCTAACGGGTGGCATCCATCAGTCTAAATATTCCTGTTACATTGCACAACCTTCAATGTTATGTCATAATTACGTAAAATTCTGGCAAATTAGTTCGCAATGAGCCAGGCGGCCCAAACTGTTGCATATACCCTGACTCTGCGTGCAATGAACGCAAGAGAAGTGACACAATTTCACCTGGTTAATATTGCCTGCTAACCTGGATTTCTTTTAGCTAAATATGCAGGTTTCAAATATATACTTCTGTGTATTGATTTTAAGAAAGGCATTGATGTTTATGGTTAGGTACATGTTGGAGCAACGGCAGTCCTTTTTCGCGAATGCGCACTGCATCGYTTATATGCAACGCAGGACACGCTAGATAAACTAGTAATATCATCAACCATGTGTAGTTAACTAGTGATTATGATTGATTGTTTTTTTATAAGATAAGTTTAATGCTAGCTAGCAACTTACCTTGGCTTCTTACTGCATTCGCGTAACAGGCGGGCTCCTCGTGAGGCAGGTGGTTAGAGCGTTGGACTAGTTAACCGTAAGGTTGCAAGATTGAATCCCTAATAGCTGACAAGGTAAAAATCTGTCYTTCTGCCCCTGAACAAGGCAGTTAACCCACCGTTCCTAGGCCGTCATTGAAAATAAGAATGTGTTCTTAACTGACTTGCCTAAATAAATAAAGATTAAATAAAAAAATAAAAAATCAGCGTCCAAAATTACKGATTTTCGATTGTTATGAAAACTTGAAATCGGCCATTCCGATTAATCGGTCGACCTCTAGTGCCAACTGTAAKGTTTGGTGGAGGAGGAATAATGGTCAGGTGCTGTTTTTCATGTTTTGGGCTAGGCCKCTTAGTTCCAGTGAAGGGAAATCTTAACGCTACTGCATGCAATGACATTCTAGACGATTATGTGCTTCCAACTTTGTGGCAACCGTTTGGGGAAGGCCCTTTCCTGTTTCAACATGACAATGCCCCTGTGCACAAAGCGAGGTCTATACAGAACCCTGACCTAAACCCTATTTGAACACCTTTGGGATGAATCGGAACGCTGACTGCGAGCAATGCCTTATCGCCCAACATCATCAGTGCCCTACCTCACTAATGCTCTTGTGGCTGAATGTAAGCAATCCCCAACATCTAGTGGAAAGCCTTCCCAGAAGAGTGGAGGCTGTTATTGTGGCAAAGGGGGGACCAACTCCATATAAATGCCCATGATTTTGAATGAGATGTTCGAGGAGGTCATGTAGTGTAAGTATGATTAGCTTTTTGTATTTTGAACCAGAATGAGACTAGCCACTACCTGTTGTTCCTGCAGTGAGGATTCACCATCTTCATTGAATATTTTCATAATTTAGCTGCAGATAATTGCCAAAAAGCAGTAGAAACCTTCCAGTATGCAAATTAGAGGGCCAAATGAATGTCTCTATCACGATTCGGTTCCTGACGTTCACCTAAAAGAGCCATTCAGAAAGAGCGGATAGTTCGAACAGCCCGTCACCATCAGTATGCTACACTGACAAGTCATTTTAGCGGTCCCTGGCAAGTCTCAACATAGGCTTCGAATCCTAGGAAAATACAAACYAGATCTTTGGTTCACTGGTTGCGATACGATGGACATATAACTACGTTTTATGATCTATAAATAGCAAAGGGATAGAGGAGATCGACTTTTCAGTCAGTTCGACGCCTTTAAAAAAAATGCATGTCCAGTGTTTCCCAACTCCAGTCCTCCAATACCCCCAACAGCACACTTTTTTTGTTTGTTGTAGCCCCGGATTCAACTTGTCAACTAATCATCAATGAGTTGAATCAGGTGTGTTTGTCCAGAGCTACAACAAAAATGTGTGCTGTTGGGGGTCCTGGAGGACTGGAGTTGAGAAACACTGAACTAGTCAACACTTACTGTTCGGTCGTCAATCAAAGCACACAGTAAATAGCCTATGCGACCCGACTCTGTGGATGGCTATGTGAAAAAATGTATGTGCCACACAACAATGAAGTGTTTCAACTCATCGTTACCACTTGCATTACGTGTAAATTAACTAACATGAAAATAAGTTTGACTGCAGCCAACCGCAGCGCACATAAATAACACGGGTAACGAGAGGCAGGACAGACGGCAGACCAGCAGTTTCCCTGTCATCACTCACTTTGTGACTGACAGGCGCCTGTTCTATCAATAGATTACTAGAAGATGTACTGTATATCGTTCATTCTAGCGGGAGAAGGCTATACAGACTTTTCTGACTAGGGAATTTAACCTTTTAAAAGTAAAGAAGCCTAGTTTAATTTATGAAGTAGAACAAGTAGCTGGCCGACCAATGAGTCTGTTACCTGCAGGTTTCTTTTGGGGGGGGGTTAGAGATGCAGTATGTTTGTCCTGCGGCGCAACAGTGATTTGATATTCCTCTCAAATGTTGTGCACAAATGTGTTTACATCCCTGTTAGTGAGCGTTTCTCCTTTGCCAAGATAATCCATCCACCTGACAGGGTTGGCAGATCAAGAAGCTGATTAAACAGCATGATCATTACACAGGTGCACCTTGTGCTGGGGACAATAAAAGGCCACTCTAAAAGGTGCAGTTTTMCCACAGATGTCTCAAGTTTTGAGGGAGTGTGCAATTGGCATGCTGTCACCAGGCATAATTTGGCTGAACGTCCAACCGCAGACCAAGTGTAACAACGCCAGCCCAGGACCTCCACATCCGGCTTCTTCACCTGAGGGATCGTCTGAGTGGGGGTGGGGGATGCTGAGGAGTATTTCTGTCTGTAATAAAGKCATTTTGTAGGGGAAAACTAATTATGTGGCTGGGCCTGGCTGCCAAGTGGGTGGTCCTATGCTCTTCAAGGCCTACCCATGGCTGCACCCCTGACCAATCATGTGAAATCCATAGATTAGGACCTGATGAATTAATTTCAATTGGCTGATTTCCTTGTATGAACTGTAATTGTTGTGTGTTGCGTTTTTATATTCTTGTTCAGGATATGATCACATAATAAATCCTCCGTGCCTGTTGTGCTTGTGTCCTTTTTCAGTGTAGTGAAGAAGTCCGGGGTGAACCGTGTGGTGTGGAAGAGGCCCAGACTGACCCACAATGGCCCTGTCAGGAGGAGCACTGTCATAGACCAGATTCCCTTTCTTGCTGTGGCCAGAGCGTTGGGTAAGCACTACACTGTTGGCCTAAACACAAGTTTCCTCTGCCCTCCACTAGATACCTTACCGCTCCATAGCTGCTGCCTTTATGCAAACAGTATGATTTCCAGTAAGCTTGTCATCCAATCATTTCATTTAATATTTGCCCAGTGATGAAGCGTGTGTGGTTTGTTGTTGACAGGGGACCTGTGGAGCTATGACTTCTACAGTGGGGAGTTTGTGGTCTCTCCAGAGCCTGATGTCACTGTAATGACCATTGACCCTAAGAAGCACCGCTACATCATTCTGGGTAGTGATGGCTTGTGGAACATGATGCCAGCTAAGGATGCTGTCGCTATGTGTGAGTGCCACGACCAGATGGTGGTAAGCCAGAGCTTCTTGTTTCCCATTCAGACCCAACCGTCTTGGATGTCTGCCGATGCCCTTCTAACAGGTTGATGGTGTCACTATGTCTGCTCTTAGGGCCCTAAGGGATGGTCCTGTGCCAAACGGTTAGGATGCACGGCCTTGCTGTTCTGGCGCCAGCGCATGCTCCGTGCAGACAACACAACGGTCATAGTGATAACCGTGCAGCACCCTGATGAGCCACCCATGACCATGCACCTACAGGAGCTCTATGTCAATATGGCAGAGGGCCTTGATAAGATCCCCCCCGTTACAACCGCAAACTCTCCCCGCCGTTACGACGGCCCCATTATGGTACGTACCAAGGGTAACTTGGAACAGCACCATCACATTTTAATACTTCCGTCAGGCTTAAATGTAACCAGTGTTTGTTTTATTTGCATTTCATTGAACATTGTACATTGTATTTGAAGCCTTGATTAAAAGCAGAATTGCTAGTGCGACCTGGAACCCCAGTGTCAGTGGGTCTTTCCAGTCGTTTACGGCTGCGTTGTGGAATCTGACCGCTTCTTCACCAAGATGACTTTTTGTTTTTTGGGACAGACAGAGGAGGAGGATGGGGAGGTCTATTTTGATGAAGAACATGGGCATTGGTGACACCTAGAATGGGAGTGAGGTGACTGTCCACTCAGTGAATTGTAAATGAAAGTGTACAAGCGTGTGATTGATAATTGTTCAAATGAAGGCCACTTCATTGACATTTGTTGTCATAAAAAATMTTAAGATTTGAAGGTGTCACATTTCAGATATATACTGATGTAGGGAACTGTAAAAAAAATAATTTAACATTTAGGAGTGTCACTACTCTCAGCTGTTAAATGTTCTGCTAGGCTACGTTGCTTGTGTTCACACCAAGCAGTTGGAGTGTAGCTACCCTCATGGATGCTGTTTTTGAACAGGGAGACAAAGCTGCTGACGATGAGTGGGCCCCGATTTCTGTATTCACAAATGAAGAGGGACTCTGACTTTAACAGACCTGTGCATGTAGTTTGTGTACTGTTGGCCCATTCAAAGAAGCAGCCGTCTAGTGTTTTAGTAAGAGAGGAAAGCTAGAGAGCAGGCAGACGTTTTCTGGAAACGGAGTGGCTGCGGTTCTGGATTTTCTTGAACCCGGTTTGCTGCGGATAAGGATACAGATATTTCTGCGCATGTGCATAATTTWATTTATTTATTTTTTACACTTGCCGCTGCACACTCCCATACCGCTTTCCTGTCCTTTCAGATTTTTTTTGCATAGCTGAGCTCACTCAGCTGCCTGCTCCGCTGCCGCTTGCCCCTCCTAAATCGGCGATGAACGCCTTTGTCTGGTGTAGCCTTCAAAGTTCATGTTGTACACAAAAGACATGGTCGACATATTCAAACTATTGCAAAAGGTTAGGGTATTAAGCATGATCACGATGTTGTGTTCTTTTTTTCCAGAGGGGGAGTTAAGACTACATACAAAACTATTTACATGTTGGCGCACCAGTCGACGCAAAACGAACTCGCCCCTTGTCAGACTCTAGTTACCGGCTTGGCTGCCTAGAACGTTCGTCTGCCCAGAGATGGAACAGCTAGGTAGCCTACTCGTGCGGTTCTTTCAGGATCATTGAGAAAGAAGCGAAAAACTCAGATTGTGTTTAGCCCCAATGCAAAACTGAAGTGGGGACTTACATGAAGCTATCTAGGCAGCATATAAAACACAAGCAAGACACCGACACGTACTGTTAGTCTAATTAGAGATTGAATGTCTCTTCATTGTAAACATTGGCTAAGCAGAAGGCAGAGAGCCATTCTAAGTAGTAGTGTTACTTTTTCCCCCCAGGAACTGTGTCTACGTTATGGCAGCAACTATAGCCTACATCACACAAAACACAGATTTTTGTAGGGACTGCGTCCTGCTTGTGCAACTGCAATATCCGTTACAACAGACAGGGAAGGTTGTAGCCTTCATAATAGGCTATATCTCTTTTGGAATGTTCGTTCAAATCGCTGCAGTTTATTTATTTCAGCTGTTCAGAAATGAGGCATAGACTGGCTAGAACATGGTTCAAAAGAGGGTGAGTAAAGAGAGAAACTGAAGGAATGGGCGTGTGAGCAGCAGCTATGTAGAAAAAGAACGTGTTAAATAACACATGCGCAGAATGTGATCTGGATCCTTAGCTTTGAGAAAGAGGTTTCTGCTGCCACAGCCTTTTCACAGCCATCTTAAGTGGAGCGTGGGCTTATTCAGGGTGAGGGGAGGGACTCTTTGATCTTCTCCTGTTTTCCCTGCAGTGCARTTGTGATGCTGATAATGCAGAATTGAACTAAAAACAACGATTAGACATAGAGACGCTAAAAAGGTAGCCTGTGGTCTGGCTATGGTTTTTCATCTTGATCCAGACCTCTGACTCAGGGTTAGGTGATGGATCTTGGTTAATTGCATATCTGCATTCTCTTATCGTTCTGATTTAAGCTAACAAAATGATGTTGACCAGAACTCCGGGAGAGCTGGAGGATGTCTGTCATTGGCAGTTACGTTCCACATGAAAGCAGCCACCTTGTTTTCTCATTTATGTAGTGCTGAGAGATTAGTGCTTTCTGAGGTCGTTTCGGGTTGGTTTTCAGTCAAGATCATTTAAAAAAACATTAAATGCACTATGCAGTATATGGGTTGAATGCTGTAACAAAACAGAATAAACCCATGAATAAAAATCCCATGATGGGAGTGACTGCCCATTACTGAGTATCACTTATTAACCATTTATTCACTTTAAATTCACTTATTAACCATTTATTCACTTTACTTTACTAAAATATTTCAGTTGTGTATATTACATTTGTTTTATTTGATTACTTTATTTCGTTCCATGTCATCTCATCTCTATAGAGATGCTGTCTGACAAAATCACTATTTTAGTAGTTCTTCAAAATAAATAAGACATACTTTTCTGACTGCTGAATACCAACTATCAATAATTGACTATCAATAATTTCGGTCACATCAGGTTAGAGATGCCTCACAAAGCAACTGCACTCAATCCCTCTCAATCGCACATTATTCTGTCTTTTCTCTTGCTCTCCGTGTCTGCCGCACACTAACCTAACAGGCATATAAGAAACACACCCGACAAGTAGGTGTGCAATGAATTATGGTCATTTGTAGTTAATTACCATTTTTTCCCTATGCGGTAAACTATGTAGAATATTGTCTTCTACATTGCCCTGTTCGGGCTTGATCTGATTTATCTCTAGAGATACTGCACAATGTGCGCATTTAAGCTCACAGAACAAAACTGAGTGAAATTGAATAAAAAATAATTGAACCAATGTCAGTCAATTAGTTGTTTTGAAAACCAGAAAGTAACCAACATTTTGTTTAATCGCTCAGTACTACATTAGTGTTGCAATAACCCTTATTTTCTGGAATCTACTCAGGTGTGCTTTGTTTGCTTCATATCATGACTGATGGAATATGGAATGTTAACCTTTGTTTGTTTATCTGCCCTGTTCCAGCAGAACCCAGAGGTAAACACTGTGTCCTCTGTGGGTGAGCCTCTCCCCCTCCCAGCTCTGGAGTGGAGGAGTAGCCTGTGTGAGGCTGGTCTCTGTCCCCCTTCAGAGCCCCTGGCAGAGGTGGACTCTCAGAGAGTGACCCCAACAGACAGAACCTTGAACGTTTGTGCAATTGAAGGCATAGGGACTCCAGGGTTCTCGGCACCATCCACCCCTCTGGTGAGGAGGCTTCGTAGGCCGCCACACACTCCCCTCTCCCCCAGCATAGCACACCACAGCCTTGGTCGGTCCCCGCACAGTCCCTTGTCTCCCAGGATGCCTCGCCGCAGCCTGGCCCGTTCTTCACGCAGTCCCTTGTCCCCTAGAACGTCTCGCCGCAGACTCGGTGACCGAACCCCTCTGAGGCGAGGTGAAAAGGGACAGAGACGCTCTCCCAATGTTCCTGTCATCCTACCACAGAAACGTAAAGCTGCCTTGTGTGTATGCTGAAACTCATCTTACCACGGACGAACAGACAGACAGATTGACTAGGATGATGACCTTTATCATTCTGCAAAGAGAGATGCATAAGGGCATCTGAACATTGTGTGCTCATGTATCAACAGTATGCCACTGTTCCATTCATAGATTAAGTATACTTTTATAGTGGAGTCTGGTACCATCTAAACATTTTTGTAAAAATGTGATGTTTGTGTATATGCTTACTTTACACCTAAAATGTTTTTATGATCTTTTGTTTATTAACTGTTTTAATGGAAAACATATTTTATCTAGTGTATATTGCTGGTCATATTTCCACCCCCTTTTATGTTTAAAATAATAAATAAATAAAAGTCCCATATTCTGTACCAATAGAGAAATATTATACTAAATTCTTTCCAAACTGTACATTATTTTTTCATACTTTAGTAATATGTGTATTTTAAAAAATCATAATGAATTGACTATCCTGAACTAAACCACAGAGGTAGAATGAATTTGGTGATAAACACCACACCTTGTTTTAACTTACATGCGGAGATCAAGGTGCCTAGTTTCTATCACTGGACAGGGGAAGAGCAGTCAGGAATGCCAAATAAGTGTTTTGAGTCGGGAGAGGTAGATCCATGGTGTTTTCAATTGGGAGAGGGGGATCCATGGTGTTTTGAATCGGTGAGAGGGGGGATCATGGTGTTTTGAATCGGGAGAGGGGGGATCCATGGTGTTTTGAATCGGGAGAGGGGGATCCATGGTGTTTTGAATCGGGAGAGGGGGGATCCATGGTGTTTTGAATCGGGAGAGGGGGGATCCATGGTGTTTTGAATCGGGAGAGGGGGGATCCATGGTGTTTTGAATCGGGAGAGGGGGGGATCCATGGTGTTTTGAATCGGAGAGGGGGGGATCCATGGTGTTTTAATCGGGAGAGAGGGGGGATCCATGGTGTTTTTGAATCGGGAGAGGGGGGATCCATGGTGTTTTCGCAACTACATGTGTTAAATGTAGAATATCCAGAATGTGCTACCTGCTATAATACTTTATATATCCCATAGTTGAATGTTAGTTCAAATAGTTTAATCTTTCCCTGGTTCTCCATGAATAGTTGGCCTTGCATCATTGTTCTCATGTATTGTTTGCAGCTATCCACGGAGGGCACCCACTGCAAGTGTAAACGTGGTGTCAAGTAGTTTCAGTGCTGTGTGATTTACTTTGCAAGTGTTCAAATACCCATATACATAATGTATAGTGGATTTGATCTCATGAAAGTTATGATTGTTGTGTAGTTTAATGCCTCTTGTGTTTCTGAATCCATAAAAGTGTTAATTAAATCTTAAAACCATCAACAAATGACAGCTCATTATGTCACCCCGTTGGGAAGTTGGCCTTGATTGTATGATGAGAAATTTGGAGTTAAAATATTTGGCTCAGGTCAAAATGTGTTTGTTGACAATTACCTTAAACTTCAATCAGTCAAATAGTGCTATGTTTACAAAGCTGAGTTCTCATAACCTGACAAGTGGAATACACCTCAAATACACTACATGGCCAAAAGTATGTGGACACCTGCTTGTCAAACATCTCATTCCAAAATCATGGGCATTAATATGGAGTTGGTCCCCCCCTTTGCTGCTATAACAGCCTCCACTCTTCTGGGAATGCTTTCCACTAGATGTTGGAACATTGGTGCAGGGACTTGCTTCCATTCAGCCACAAGCATTAGTGAGGTCGGGCACTGATGTTAGGCAATTAGGGTGATGAGGTCAGGGCTCTGTGCAGACCAGTCAAGTTCTTCCACACCGATCTCGACAAACCACTTATGTATGGACCTCGCTTTGTGCATGGGGGCATTGTCATGCTGAAACAGGAAGGAGCCTTCCCCAAACTTTTGCCCCAAAGTTGGAAGCACAGAATCGTCTAGACTGTCATTGTATGCTGTAGCGATAAGATTTCCTTTCATTGGAACTAAGTGGCCTAGCCCGAACCATGAGTAACAGCCCCAGACCATTATTGCTCCTCCACCAAATTGACAGTTGGCACTATGCATTGGGACAGGTAGTCTTCTCCTGGCATCCGCAAACCTAGATTCATCTGTCAGACTGCCAGATGGTGAAGCGTGATTCATCACGCATTTCCAGAGTCCAACGGCGGCAAGCTTTACTCCACTCCAGCCGACGCTTGGCATTGCTCATGGTGATCTTAGCCCTGCTCGGCCATGGAAACATATTTCATGAAGCACCCGACTAACAGTTCTTGTGCTGACGTTGCTTCCAGAGGCAGTTTGGAACTCGGTAGTGAGTGTTGCAACCGAGGACAGACGATTTTTACGCGCTTCAGTACTCGGGGGGGGGTCTCATTTTGTGAGCTTGTGTGGCCATCACTTTGTGGCTGAGCCGTTGTTGTCCTCTATGTTTCCACTTCACAATAACAGCACTTACAGTTGACCGGGACAGCTCTAGCAGGGCAGAAATTTGACGAACTGACTTGTTGGAAAGGTGGCATCCTATGACAGTGCCACGTTGAAGGTCACTGAGCCCGTCAGTAAGGCCATTCTACTGCCAATGTTTGTCTATAGAGATTGCAAGGCTGTGTGCTCGATTCTATACACCTGTCTGCAATGGGTGTGGCTGAAATAGCAGAATCCACTAATATGAAAGGCTGTCCACATACTTGTGTATATATATGGTGTATGATGTCATATTTAGTGCACCCATGGCTCACTGGACTTAACAAATCGGATAAATGCACATTTGCAGCACAGATAATTGTTCTTACACCAACCATTGTGGTACCATTGACACTCTGCAGAATAATGTTGATCTTGTACAGGCATAGATTAATAAAATTGTGTGTTATTTTGAAAACAGAAAAATATCTTCCATAGCATTGAAGTGCTTTTGTAAATATGATTTTATTTGTACAGTATATTATGTAAAACCAGGCATTGAGTTTTACATGAATGTGGCATGATCAGCTCTGTTTGTGGTGAAGTGTATAAAGAGATGGCTTTATTTCATAGAAAATATTATTTGCTAGAAATTTCCACTTTACGTCAATTACAGTGATAATCAATGTATGTCTTGATGTCAAACTGCAATACCTGCCTTGAATGTGACTAAATAAGTGTGTTGAATAAATATGTTGTCGTTTCAAATGAATTTATGTTTTTCTTATTGCTAAAAGAAAGAGCAGTCAGAGATGACAGACAGTGCCCTCAACTGGTGTAACCTGGAAAAACCAAAATGAGTGAGATTAAGTATATTCGTCAAGGTAAATCAAGTCAGGCATTAGAATGACTACATGTTACTAATGCACAACCATCAACATCTTATAAAACAATCAAACACATACAGATATCCATGAAGAGTGCCAGGGCCCTCAAAATAGCCATCGCTACCACCATGTTGATAAGTGGATTTGCTCTTGGGTGTTGCACAGTCATAATCTCTCCACTAGATGCCAACAAAGACTGCATTTGCTTCAAAGACTGCATTTGCTTCATTAGCTGGTTAGGAGAGGGACGGCTGCATTTCAAAGGGAGGTGCACAGCACACTAGTTCACATCCACATGTATCGATTCCATTTTTACAAATGCTGTAGGACTTTGTTCTAAAGCTATATCCGTACCCATTGGATGCAGTGATCACAATATAGTGGCTATATCCAGGAAAGCCAAAGTTCCAACAGCTGGGCCTAAAATAGTGTATAAAAGATCATACAAAAGATGTTGCTGTGACTCTTATGTGTATGATGTWAAAAATATTTGTTGGTCTGATGTGATTAATGAGGAGCATCCAGACGCTGCACTTGATTCATTTATGAAATTGCTTCTTCCAATTATTGATAAACATGCACCTGTTAAGAAACTGACTGTTAGAACTCTTAAGGCTCCATGGATTGATGAGGAATTGAAAAACTGTATGGTTGAAAGAGATGAGGCAAAATGAGTGACTGGTAATTCTGGCTGTATATCTGACTGAATTACTTACTGCAAATTGAGAAATAATGTGACTAAACTCAACAAAAAGAAGAAACTTTATGAAGCCAAGATATATGATATAAAGAATGATGGAAAAAGACTTTGGAGTACTTTAAATGAAATTATGGGTAGAAAGACAAATTCAACTCCATCTTTCATTGAATCAGATGGCTTATTAATCACAAAAACATTTGATGTTGCCAATTATTTTAATTATTATTTCATTGGCAAAGTGGGCAAACTTAGGCAGGAAATGACAAACAGTGAGCAATTATATTCATGTGTAAAAAAACAAATAATGAAAGGAAAGCAGTGTAAAGTTAGTGTGGGAGAGGTGGAAAAAATTATTGTTAACGATCAGTAATGACAAACCTCCTGGCATTGACAACTTAGATGGAAAGCTACTGAGGATGGTAGCTGACTCCATAGCCACTCATAACTGTCATATTTTTAATCTGAGCCTAGAGGAAAGTCTTTGTCCTCAGGCCTGGAGGGAAGCCAAAGTAATTCCTCTACCCAAGAGTGGTAAAGCGGCCTTTACTGGTTCTAACAGCAAACCTATAAGCTTGCTGCCAGGTCTTAGCAAACTATTGGAAAAAATGGTGTTTGACCAAATACAATGCTATTTCACTGAAAACAAATTAACAACAGACTTTCAGCATGTGTATAGAGAAGGGCACTCAACATGTACTGCACTGACACAAATGACTGATGATTGGTTGAAAGAAATTGATAATAAGAAGATTGTGGGAGCTGTACTGRTAGATTTCTGTGCAGCCTTTGATATTATTGACCATAACCTGTTGTTGAAAAAACTTAAGTGCTATGGCTTTTCAACCTCTGCCATATTGTGGATTCAGAGCTATCTATCTAATAGAACTCAAAGGGTTTTCTTTAATGGAAGCGTCTCTAATGTAAAGTGTGGTGTACCGCAGGGCAGCTCTCTAGGCCCTTTACTATTTTCTATATTTACCAATGAACTGCCACTGGCATTAAACAAAGCATGTGTGTCCATGTATGCTGATGATATACGCATCAGCAACCACAGATAATGATGTCACTGAAACCCTTAACAAAGAGTTGCAGTKTGTTCTAGAATCGGTGGCCAGTAATAAACTGGTCCTGAACATCTCTTAAACTAGGAGCATTGTATTTGGTACAAATCATTCCTTAAGTGCTAGACCTCAGCTAAATATGGTAATGAATGGTGTGGCTGTTGAACAAATTGAGGAGACTAAATTACTTGGTGTTACCTTAGATTGTAAACTGTCATGGTCAAAACATATTGATTCAGTGGTTTCAAAGATGGGGAGAGGTCTATCCGTAATAAAGAGATYCTCTGCTTTTTTGACACCACACTCCAAAAAGCAAGTTCTGCGGGCTCTATTTTTGTCTAATCTTGATTATTGTCCAGTCGTGTGGTCCAGTGCTGCAAGGAAAGACCTAGTTAAACTGCAGCTGGCCCAGAACAGAGCGGCACGTTTTGCTCTAATTGTAATCAGAGGGCTAATATTAATACTATGCATGCCGGTCTCTCTTGGCTGAGAGTTGAGGAGAGACTGACTGCATCACTTCTTCTTTTTATAAGAAACATTAATGTGTTGAAAATCCCAAATTGTTTGCATAGTAAACTTACACACAGCTCTGACACGCACACTTATCCCACCAGACATGCCACCAGGGGTCTTTTCATAGTCCCCAAATTCAGAACAAATTCAAGAAAACATATAGTATTATATAGAGCCCTTATTGCATGGAACTTCCTTCCATCTCATATTGCTCAAATATACAGCAATCCTGGTTTCAAAAAACAGATATAGCAATACCTCGCGGCACAACGCCTCTCCCCTATTTGACCAGACAGTTTGTTTGTATGCATTGATATGTAGGCTACGTGTGCATTTAAAAAAATGTATGTAGTTCTGTCCTTGAGCTGTTCTTGTCTAATGATGTTCTGTATTATGTCATTATGTTTCATGTTTTTTGTGTACCCCAGGAAGAGTAGCTGCTGCTTTTGCAAAAGCTAAGGGGGATCCTAATAAAATATCAAATACCAAATACATCAAAATAATTTCAGGTGGGTGACAAGGGCAAGTTTGAAGCAGGGCTGGGTTACCCAAAAGCATCGTAGCACTAAGATGATCTTTCATCCATGGAGTGTCAGAGGAATTATGATGATCTTTCATCCATGGAGTGTCAGAGGAATTATGATGATCTTTCATCCATGGAGTGTCAGAGGAATTATGATGATCTTAGTACTACGATGCTTTGGGGAAACCCAGCACAGAGCCGAATATAGTTTGAACCATTTGACATGAAAAAACAAGTTAAGATGCTTGTAATGGAATATGAATTGAATATGAATAAACGGAATTTGACTTCATTCCGTTTATTCCGTTCCAGCCATTACAATGATCATGCCCTCCCATAGCTGCTCCCACCAGCCTCCTCTGGTTTTGAACCAAATGTTTTTCATGCTTATGTTTTTCCCTTTGGGAAAGTGTTGAAAGCTGCACAATCTAAGGGCATGAGTGATTGTGAAATGTTCATGACAGCCACTAAGCAGACACCCTCGTTAATGGCAAGGAAACACTTCTCCCCCACGTCTCTGCTGCAGTYTGTGCCTCTATTTACCCTGAGTGTGTGTGCACATTAACATCTTCACTACGAGGGATCTCTGACTGGCGAGGTGTACGTCTCCACTGGGAAGTACGTGGGAGGATTTGCTGGGCTAATTGAGAACGTGTTGGGATGAGGAGGTGTTGCTGGGAATGACATGTTCAGACATAGAGGTGAGGTGTCAGTAATGGTGTTTTTCCAAACGCCTAAAGGAGGCCAGTGCAAGCACACACAAAAGGAAGAGTAGCCATAGCCTATGTCATCAATTCGCATAGTTTATATAACAGATCAGAAACTCTGTGAGCTTTATTTTTTTCTTAATAATGCTGCATGTTTCAAGGCTGGTTGGCTGAAACACAAAAGGAGTCAAATCTACGGTGTTGGTTTGTGAATGACTGACAGCACAATTTGTCCAATAGTGACACTGTCTAAATGACCAGGATTAGCCAGCATGATTATGGTGGACTACATCTAAATAGGCTTCTGCCTTTTTTTCTTTGCAAACAATTTGGGAACTATTGGGGATTTTCTTCTTGACTGTTTCCCTCTCCTCACCATCCTCTGGAAACTAAGGGCTCCAGTTCAACAGTGTTGTGCCTGTTCCCTGTCTCTTCTCAGTGGGTTTGCATGTTGCCCTTCTGATTCCCAAACCTTGCATAATTTTGTGGTCAGGAAAGACAAGTTAGTAAGTTGTCAGGAAAGGGAAAAGATGGTACAGATTTATTTGTACCATATTTTTGCATGACTTTTCAGGGCCTAATKTAATCACAGAACCACTGTTGTGGTGACTGAGTCCTACTTCCTGCCGCCTGTAGTAATTCAGTAGGGGACACTATAGACAAGAGACTTCAAAAGGCTTTTAAAGCAGAATACCCGCTTTGTTTAGACTTTTGTATTTTCCTGTGCACTTCACAGGTCCTCTGGAACCCGGTGACAGCTTGGCAATGACAAGACCACCCTCTAGACGAAACCACTTCAAGTAACTAGTGACGATACACAGTCCTGCCCCAATTTCAGCACAGGTCTGTCATTTCTTCTTTGATCAGTATAACATTTAATATGAAACAAACACATAAAACAGTGCACAGTTGTCAGGGCCATGAGCTACATCCATCATTCAGACCTCACAGTTATCAGGGCCATGAGCTACATCCATCATTCAGACCTCACAGTTATCAGGGCCATGAGCTACATCCATCATTCAGACCTCACAGTTATCAGGGCCATGAGCTACATCCATCATTTAGACCTCACAGTTATCAGGGCCATGAGCTACATCCATCATTCAGACCTCACAGTTATCAGGGCCATGAGCTACATCCATCATTCAGACCTCACAGTTGTTCAGGGCCATGAGCTACATCCATCATTCAGACCTCACAGTTGTTCAGGCCATGAGCTACATCCATCATTCAGACCTCACAGTTGTCAGGGCCATGAGCTACATCCATCATTCAGACCTCACAGTTGTCAGGGCCATGAGCTACATCCATCATTCAGACCTCACAGTTGTCAGGGCCATGAGCTACATCCATCATTCAGACTCACAGTTATTCAGGGCCATGAGCTACATCCATCATTCAGACCTCACAGTTGTCAGGGCCATGAGCTACATCCATCATTCAGACCTCACAGTTGTCAGGGCCATGAGCTACATCCATCATTCAGACCTCACAGTTGTTAGGGCCATGAGCTACATCCATCATTCAGACCTCACAGTTGGGGGCCCTCCACTGTACTTCTCTGTCCTAGATGTCTCAGCTGCAGTGTTCCTCCAAAGTCCCAACCCATTCCAGCCCTCATCATAGCCAAAGCAACATGACATTGTCATACTATATGTGTCTCCTCAAACAACCGCATAAGAAATGACTGTTTTGAAGGAACCCACATCTGATACTTTATCCCTCTCAAGCATAGCCTTGTCTTCGGAGCAGGCCTTGGAATAACCAGAGACCATGTCATCTCAACACAAGAGTTCGGAAAATAACCTGCTATTTGTGAGCCTCCAGAGGGAATAATCCTTTCCATAAACCAGCTCATAAACTTGCAAATGTCCTCACACAATGTTTTGTATAATCATTTCAAAAGTATGGCTTTTGTTGACCACCTAAAAAGATGCAGACTTGTTCTTCACACATGGATGGAAAACAGATTTTTGCTGTGGGCCAATGTGGCTCTGTTGGGTTTAGACGTTGATTTGTTCAGCTTTGGGCAAAGATTATAAGATCTACAAAAAAAAGTAGGAAACTACAAAAAGGAAAAAAGCATGTGTGATGTTCCGTTTACCTAGAATTTGTGCCAAAGGCACTCACAATGGAAATACTTTCCTAACTGAGTAGAGGACTTGCACTATTGCCATCAATGCTTATGAATACTCATCACTGTTTAAATGAATCCTTTAATGTGGATAGCCATACATATCTGTGGGCATAGGCTTTGGGGTTCACTGATTATTAAGGGTTTTCCGAGATGTGCTGGTCGACTCTAAATTGAAGTAGTACTAACTTGGTATTTGAAGGGTATGGATGTTTGTCAGCTTAGATATAACATATGCCTTTGAGTAAACCTCAAACCATGTTCAAATCAGACATGACCTTATTACAATAGACCACGCTGATCTTTGCTATCAAAGGCAATGCTCTTGTGAGGCTCTCACAGCTAAACTGATTATAATGGCTCTGTATATGTTGCAGCCATCACCCCAGTTTAATCCAATGATCTGTCTCCTGATGGTCCTCTGGGATATCCAGTTAAAGGACAATCGGATTCACCATAATTGATACATTAATGTAATGCAATCATACCAGATATTAGACAGGATTGGAAGACGCTGCTCAGGGTCTGACATTCAGATATTATTCATAATAATCACTGCAATCTAAAACCGTGCTTTTGTTTTCCAGTATGTAAAAATTACATTAGGCTACATCAGTAAAGGGAAATTGTTCATCAGAAGAGGGGGAATCTATAAAAATTTGATTCAAGGCCCTTGCGCAAAATACAAGTGGCATGTTCCTAATTGTCAACTGTCCCTTAAGACGTTTTACCATAATGTGGGGGCTATGTAAACATACATCTGACCAATTACGCAAGACTTTAGTTCTGGGTTAACCGTACGTAGGCCTACTATAGTTATGGGTGTGAGATGTATTTTATTTACTTCTGCCTGTCTAACTCTCAAGGGGCCTCGATCTCTGTTGTAGGCCTATTTMAGAAGCTATAATAATGCAATATCTAAGAACATTAGGAGTACTTTAATTACGAATGCAAGAATGCCTGCGCATTAATTTAGCCGACATACTTTGAAATAGACTAGGCAGCGAGAATTGGGATTTTGTAGAAGGTGGCTATTGGCTATACCACCGAATTAAGTGTTTTCCAAGGCATTATGTTAGCTCTACAGATTTGGTTATAGAGGAATTATTTCATTTACGTGAGGTCTGCAACCAGTGTTGCCAACTCCTCAGTAAGGAAAGTAGCTATTGGCTGTACTAAAAGTCGCTAGAAGTCGCTAAATGACGTCATCACCTAATTTGCATATTTACATTACATTTACATTTAAGTCATTTAGCAGACGCTCTTATCCAGAGCGACTTACAAATTGGTGCATTCACCTTATGATATCCAGTGGAACAACCACTTTACAATAGTGCATCTAACTCTTTTAAGGGGGAGGGGGGGTTAGGAGGATTACTTTATCCTATCCTAGGTATTCCTTAAAGAGGTGCATAATTGGCCATGTGCATGTAATTGTGATGGACGCTGTAGGAGAGAGGAATAACGTCGTGGGAGAGACAAAAAGTGAGTAAAAAACACCCTAAATATGTTTAGAACTACAAATGAACTTTCTTTTGTTGATTCTTGTTTTTTTTTATGTCACAATTCCAACCCTCCTCCTTTATCCGGGCTTGGGACCGGCAAAAGTGACCCAAAAGAGACACTATGGCAGAGTTACTTAGTTTTAAATTACATTTTTTATTTTATATTATTTTWAATTTTTTTAGTTTAGTTTTCCTAATTTGGTTTGGTTTTTAACCTTATGGTCCACTTAGGAGCCTACAACAAGTCACAGTAAAACATGAACATTTTTAACCATAAAATGTTTAAAAAAAAWWTTGTATACAATCTACATAACAATCTAAATGGACCAAAAAGAGACAATAGAAAAAACTGTCAATGGCAATGTGATACAATTATGGTAACTAGTCTGGCCCTAATTCAGGTAAATATAAAAAAAAAAAAAGTAAGCCAGGCCAGAAACAGCTAGCGGCGACTTCCCGCATGCGTAATTCATTTTCAGTCTGGAAGCGGAGGGGTGAACATCTCCTGCTCTGACTGCAGCTGGGAGGGACTGCTGCACGAGGACGGGGGTGGGGACCACGGCAGCACCRGTTGCTCGTTGAGAAGAGTAAGAACGATACATGCTTTCACGTCAGAGTCTCCAAAAGTCTCCAATAACACCAGAAAAAGTCGCTAGATTTGTCGCTAGTCGCTTTTAGGAAAATGTCAAAGTCAAAGTCGCTAAGTTGGCAACACTGTCTGAAACACCTTTCTTAATAGGATGGCTTCGCAACACCTCTTGTAATTGGAGGACTTGGTTGGCTTTGCAAAGCAGGATGGGACAGCTGCTCCTTGGAAAAAACCTGCAAATAAGCCATTTGGGATAAGTTTTGTTGTTAAGGTAATAACACATTCAACGACACCCACATTTGCATTGCTATTCATGCTTTTCCATTATCGCTARATTTTGGATAGCACTTGGTCCAAACTGTTTTAATCACAGGGGCCTATTGGTTGTTCCCACATTCCAAATGATTAGCTTTTCTCTCTGGACTTTTTATTCACCAATCACCACACTGTGGTGGTTCTAGCAGGCCTATTAGAAATAGTCCTACACATACCATACAGCCAACAGTTGTTTTACTCTATTGAGCAAAAATATTTATGCAACATGCAACAATTTCAATGGTTTTAATGAGTTACAGTTCATAGAAGAAAATCAGTCAATTGAAATAAATGCATTAGGCCAGCATTTATGGATTTCACATGACTGGGCAGGGGTACAGCCATGGGTGGGCCTGGGAGGGCATAGKCCCACCCACCTGGGAGCCAGGCCTACCCAGCCAATCAGAATGAGTTTTTCCCCACAAAAAGGCTTTATTACAGACAGAAATACTCCTCAGTTTCATCAGCTGTCCTGGTGGCTGGTCTCAGATGATCCCCCAGGTGAAGAAGCCGGATGTGGAATTCCTGGGCTGCGGTTGTGAGGCCGGTTGGACGCACTGCCAAATTCTCGAAAACGACATTGGAGGTTGAGATATGGTTGAGAAATGAACATTCAATTATCTGGCAACAGCCCCGGTGGACATTGCTGCAGTCAACAAGCCAGTTGCACGGTCCCTCAAAACTTGAGARGTCTGTGGCATTGTGTTGTGTGACAAAAGGGCACATTTTAGAGTGGCCTTTTATTGTCCCCAGCACAATGTGCACCTGTGTAATGATCATGCTGTTTAATCAGCTTCTTGATATGCCACACCTGTCACGTGGAGGTCTTGGCAAAGGAGAAATGCTCACTAACAGGGATGTAAACAAACTTGTGCACAACATTTGAGAGAAATAATATTTTTGTGCATATGGAATATTTCTGGGATCTTTTATTTCAGCTCATGGAACATGGGACCAACACTTTACATGTTGCATTTATATTTTTGTTCAGTATATACAGTGGGGAGAACAAAGTTATTTGGAACATACTGCCGATTTTGCAGTTTTCCTACTTACAAAGCATGTAGAGGTTCTGTAATTTTTATCATAGTACACTTCAACTGTGAGAGACGGAATCTAAAACAAAAATCCAGAAAATCACATTGTATGATTTTTAAGTAATTAATTTGCATTTTATTGCATGCATAAGTATTTGATACATCAGAAAAGCAGAACTTAATTATTTGGTACAGAAACCTTTGTTTACAATTACAGAGATCATACGTTTCCTGTAGTTCTTGACCAGGTTTGCACACACTGCAGCAGGGATTTTGGCCCACTCCTCCATACAGACCTTCTCCAGATCCTTCAGGTTTCGGGGCTGTCGCTGGGCAATACGGACTTTCAGCTCCCTCCAAGATTTTCTATTGGGTTCAGGTCTGGAGACTGGCTAGGCCACTCCAGGACCTTGAGATGCTTCTTACGGAGCCACTCCTTAGTTGCCCTGGCTGTGTGTTCGGGTCGTTGTCATGCTGGAAGACCCAGCCACGACCCATCTTCAATGCTCTTACTGAGGGAAGGAGGTTGTTGGCCAAGATCTCGCGATACATGGCCCCATCCATCCTTCCCTCAATACGGTGCAGTCGTCCTGTCCCCTTTGCAGAAAAGCATCCCCAAAGAATGATGTTTCCACCTCCATGCTTCATGGTTGGGATGGTGTTCTTGGGTTGTACTCATCCTTCTTCTTCCTCCAAACACGGCGAGTGGAGTTTAGACCAAAAAGCTCTATTTTTGTCCCATCAGACCACATGACCTTCTCCCATTCCTCTCTGGATCATCCAGATGGTCATTGGCAAACTTCAGACGGGCCTGGACATGCACTGGCTTGAGCAGGGGGACCTTGCGTGCGCTGCAGGATTTTAATCCATGGCGGCGTAGTGTGTTACTAATGGTTTTCTTTGAGACTGTGGTCCCAGCTCTCTTCAGGTCATTGACCAGGTCCTGCCGTGTATTTCTGGGCTGATCCCTCACCTTCCTCATGATCATTGATTCCCCACAAGGTGAGATCTTGCATGGAGCCCCAGACCGAGCGTGATTGACTGTCATCTTGAACTTCTTCCATTTTCTAATAATTGCGCCAACAGTTGTTGCCTTGTGCAGGTCTACAATTTAGCCCTGAATGTCCTTACACAGCTCTCTGGTCTTGGCCATTGTGGAGAGGTTGGAGTCTGTTTGATTGAGTGTGTGGACAGGTGTCTTTTATACAGGTAACGAGTTCAAACAGGTGCAGTTAATACAGGTAATGAGTGGAGAACAGGAGGGCTTCTTAAAGAAAAACTAACAGGTCTGTGAGAGCTGGAATTCTTACTGGTTGGTAGGTGATCAAATACTTACTGTATGTCATGCAATAAAATGCAAATTAATTACTTAAAAATCATACAATGTGATTTTKTGGATTTTTGTTTTAGATTCCGTCTCTCACAGTTGAAGTGTACCTATGATAAAAAATTACAGACCTCTACATGCTTTGTAAGTAGGAAAACCTCKAAAATCGGCAGTGTTTCAAATACTTGTTCTCCCCACTGTATATCCTACAGCAGCGTTTCCCAAACAGTCCTGGGGACACCAAGGGGTGCGCTTTTTCGTTTTTGCCTTTGTACTACACAGCTTATTCAAGTAATCAAAACTTGATCAAAACTTAGTTGATTATTTAAATCAGCTGTGTAGTGCTTGGGCAGAAACAAACGTGCACCCATGATGTTCCCAGGTTTTGGGAACCTAGTTTGGGAAACGCTGGCCTATAGTTTATTGTAAAAAAATMTAACCTTTATTTTATCAGGGAGTGAACGCTGAGACAAGGGTCTAATTTCCAGGTGAGCCCTGTGCACACAACACATGATACAATATGTACTTTTAAAACTATACATCCATAAGTACATGTTAAAATATACAAAAATCCGCAAAAAACAATCATAAACAACAGTTGCATTTCTTAGCTACTCGGTTCTCAATCAACACTTGAAACTGACTGAGTGGCACCAAAACATCCCATTTTTATGAGATCTGCAGATTGTTCCAGCAGTGGGGGGCACTAAAACTAAAGCGGATTTACCTGATTCGGGGGAGACCCGAGGAACCTCAAGACTTAACCAACACTGTGTGTGTGTGTTTGCTTTGATCCATTAGCTCAGCAGAACTCCACGCTCAGTTGTTGCAGTGGGATGGTCAAATTGATTGCTCATGACAGTGGTTTCCCCCCTTAGGGCTTAGCGGGGTCAGAGGGGTCAATATGTCTGTCAGTTAATCAGCACAGGAGCCATCTTCCAGCCACTGGCTAACGTGGCTGCCAGTTAAGACGCGTAGGCCTAATAGGTTTAGATGGAGACATTTATTTTAATGGCTGCTGCAAATTGTCCCCTTGACGCAATACATTGTCTCTCTTGCCCAAACCTGGTGTTATACAGTGTCTATGTATCTGGTTGATCCAAGAGGCTCACTGTCTCTGTGTGATGTGTAACTATCTCTACCCTTACTCTTTCTCCCTGYGTCCAGTGATACCTGTATGGTGGTGGTGGGGGTCTGTGATGATGGTCCATCCCTGGATGCAGCTCAACCTGTCAGCGGTCCTGTGACAGCTCCCCCCGCATGCCAGCCTCTGTCTTCAGCCATGACTCACCAACACCTGGGGGGTGGGGGGCAATCTGTGGGTGCAGATTAGGAGTCACAACTTTCCTTTTTCACCATGGAGTAGTGGTTCCTTTCTCCTTCCCAACAGATCTCCCGAATATATTGATATCTACTATATCTATTGATATCTCAGAGTACAGCAGGCCTTTAGCCTACACTTGAAACCCATGTGGGTAAAATGTCATACTACCTGACCTTTAATACCCATCTCTTCAGGAGGACCAGGACCAGCAGTGTCCTGAAACGTAACATATCTTACCATACAATACTTTATTCTTCTGTGTTGTTGAATCAGCATCACTCTGCTTCCCATATGGTTCCAGTCTTCTCTCAGCCTCTCAAGCATTATCAATGATTTATTAAGGTTACGTCTGTATCCCCCTGCCACTCCAAAGCCCCCTAATGAGCTCCCAACAGCTTGAGCGAGACAAGGGCCATTAGCCTTAATGGTGGGCCAGATCAAAGGGGCTGTGCCGAGATGGAGGTGAACGGAGAAAACTAAGTTAGAGGGACTAAGCGTGCAGACTGCCCGTCTGCAGCACAGCGCCTTAATTTGTAACGATGCCCTCGAGGCGAGCCTCAGCCCCCCCTCTCTCTCGCTCGCATCTCCTCTCCTGTGAGTCTGTGGGCCCAGCCATGGATCAGGACAGCCCGGGAGCKAGCTAGAACGACCCCTCCAATCACTCTGAACAGCTGTAGGAGCCCAACAAGCAAAGCTGTAATCGGACTACTCAGAACGATTCGAAATCTGTACTTTTATATAGTGGCTGTGTTTAAAGCTGGAATTCGTACATGGTGAAACCATGTGACTGGTCGCAAGAGTACAACAACAAAGAAGTTGCTTCAAACAACCAACACTGTTATTCCGTCGGACATCATTGCACGCGCGATAGAACAGCAGAGTATGTACTGCCATTTGTTTTATTGTTGCTGGATGCTCCTCCGTTTTTTTCATCAACAAAACCAAAACAACAACAAATGCACTGGGGTGAACAGGGGCACTGTTTCACCTTATGCATATTTCAGCTTCAACCAATGTGACTTACTGTATACTATATAGATTAGTACTTTAACCATCTTGGCAGGGCTCTCTGTCTGTAAAGCCTCTAACTACACTGACAGTTTGTAAATTGTCCCTCATCAATTATTCAGAGAAGCATTAACCTCTGGATTGATTAACTGTAGTGTGTTTTCTAATCACTGCACCTAAGAGTGTTTAGTGATAATCAGAGTAGTCAGTAGTATTGATGAGCAGTCTGGAGCCAGACTAAGGCGGGGAGCTGCCTGGCTCTCTCATCATCAATCACTCCCATCATGTCACTGACTCACTGCTGGGTGACGGACAGCAAGTCACTCACTGCTTTACTGTCTTATGTCAGACCTCCACCTCATCGAGCTATTAGAAGATGTTATTTTACCTGGGTCATCTTATGAGTCAATGTGGCCAACTTTATACAGTCCTGTGTAAAGAGGTGATTGGAATGTTACATTTGAAGATATGGTATATTGGCAAATGTTTCATGCAATGATGCATGCAGTTATAACATTGTCAGGTTACATACTGTAGTATACTGTCTAATCCACAGGAGGTTGGTGGCACCTTAATTGGGGAGGATGGGCTCGTAGTAAAGGCTGGAGTGGAATTAGCGGAATGGTGAAAACTCAAACACAAGGTTTCCATGTGTTTGATGCCATTCCATTTGTTCCGTTCCAACCATTATTATGAGCCGTCCTCCCCTCAGCAGCTTCTACTGGTCTGATCTAATCCTTACTTTAGTGCTATTTTGGTTTGAATTTGTATTTGCTGTTTAGACATCTCTCTTTACTTTCTGCTTGAAAACAGTCTGTTTTTATATACTTCTATAGTGGTGAGTCAGGGGATATTGTGACAATTTGTAGCCCATTTCCATGTTCGGTCCACTTAGTTTGCACCTTGTATTAAATCAGACTGTGCGTCTGTCCTGTTCAGTGGAGATTACATCTCTCCATGTGGCGAGGACTGTCATCACCTTGTCATGAGGACGCACTCGTTGCCAGTGCTCCAGATAAACACACACTGTACTGTAAATGCTCTTTAGTCATCTCAGCAGGCAGCACAGGCTGCCAATCTCCTCCAGGTGTGGTCACGCATGTCAGCTTTCACTATGCTGAATGAAGGCAGGCAGTGAATCAACAGAAGATTTTAAATATGTTATTTTCAGAGAGGTTCGTCCTTCCGTTTGGTCTGAGGACTGGAAACTGTAAAAAAAAAAAATCTCTTGCCATAAATCTCAACATATCTACCCCCCACCTACGTCACACTCTGAAGAAAATGACCTCTAACATTGCGCTCTTTTGACTGTTTGCTGTTTAAAGAGCCACTGAACATGCCAATTGGCATGTGTGTTTTTCTGTTGCTCATTAGAAAAAATGAAATTTCAGTCTTGGAGGTGTGTTTCCTGACTGATTCCCCATTTGGATAATTATGTTAGTCACCCCATGAGACACTGAAGACGCAGAAGCCTATTTCACTTTCTCACAATCCCCAGAATGAATCTAGAAATCTGTAATACATTTTGACGTTTTTGCCAAGGATGTTTTAGTTGCGCAYTTTTACATCTAACTAAGGTGTTTGGTGCAGTACAGCGGAGGCAGCTGAGGGGAGGACGGCTCATAACAATGGCTGAAACTGAGCGACTGGAATGGCATCACATGGAAACCATGTATTTGATATCATTCCGCTCCATCCATTACCACAAGTTCGTCCTCCACAATTAAGGTCCCACCAACCTCTGTGGTGCAGTATTTCTCAAGTTAAAAAAATGTGCTACAGATTGTCTTATGTAAACAAAGTCGGAGCTGCTGGGCAGGTCTGTCTCATTGTCTATGCTATTGGATAGAGAGTAATCACCGCAGCTGTTCACCCCATGTTAGTGGAAAAATGTACATCGTCAAATCATAACCCAACCTTCATTTACCCGTTGTGACGCACAGATGTTCCAAACTCCGTTTCAGACGAGACTGACTTTATGATCAGAATGATCCTATTTTACACTTTTTTACACTTTTTACATTTTACACTTTACAGTTATTCTACTGTCAATTTTGACAGTAGAATAACTGTTTCTGACTCATATTGATGTCACATAGGACGTTTTCAAAGGGATTCGTTGCCTTTTAAAGGCAGTTGCTCTTTAAACGTTTGCTGTGCTCACACATGGCTGATTGAGTAAGAGCCTTTCTCCCTTCTCCAGTGGTGGAGCTACATGACCCCAGGAACACAGACCTCTTGTCCGAGGGTTGTAAAAAGTTGGTATGAGCTGAGTTTTTTTTATTTGCTCGGGAGAACTGAGTTATACCCCTTACGCAATCACCACCAGACCCCACACACCTTTTGCCAGTCCCTTTTAAACATTTTCATAAATGGACTGTGATGTATGCTTTGTGAAAATAAAACTGAATCCAGAATCATGAATGTTATATTTCAACATGGACAGTTATGTCCTGGTAGTGACCTCACTTTTTTTCCTTTTATAACATATATGTTTGAGAGTGTGGCCATTTCCCCCTGTTAGAGATCAGAGCAGGAATAATCTTGTTGGCTTCCCTGTAGATTTGGAGGCCGGGGCCGAGGATGTCTGTGTTGGCTCTGCCTACCTCATGGTGGACCACTGCCATTCAAATACTCAGCTCAGCCTCAGCCCTGGCAGTAGTGCCAGCACTCACAGACTTGTTGGAAGCACATTCCTGAGGCTTGGCTCTCAGCTCTGTCAAGGTGCAGGCCTGGGTTCTGTCAGGACCAAATGCCTTCTGCTGCTGTGAAAGGAGAGATTGGAGGGAGCCTACAGAATCAGCCATTCAGGTCACCTCAGCAATGCCTTCTCCCAGGCCTCTTAGCGCCGTTCCTCAGCCCTTTGTCCCCACATGGGCGGCGTCTTCAGAGGAGAGGACTGACCCTCTGATTGAGTGCAGTGAGCCCCCTGTCTCCTGTGTAATAGGATTACCTCACAGACGTTGGCTGCTGCTAATTCTCTTTCAAAGAGAACGACAGGATACCCGACAGGACAATATTGTCCTACCATCCGTAATAAAGGGATCTGTTTTCATCCGGAATAAGCGTCTGTGTTTTAGTGTTTTGGTGGTGCTTTTGCTGTTCTTTGGGGGGGATCCTGTTATAAGACGTAATTGGGCCATAATTGCAATGTGGCCACAGATTTATCACCTGGTCAACTCAAATTGTAGATGTTTGAGTTTAGTTACTTTTGGATCAACTTTTCAAAGTGTACCTTGGACTTTTGTTGTTGAAAAGTTGTGGTGTGATTTACCATAGCTTAATTTATTCATACACAGGCTACAGTGCCTAGTTGAGAGACAAAGATTGTAGGAGCCAACACTACTCACTCTTATAGAGTTGCATATAGGGCATGGCACCCTGTCTCTTTAAAGCTCTTCAACAGAGAACACTTTGAGATCCCCCTGAAATCAGAACACCAGAGCTGGGAGTCAATTCATTTCAAATGGAAAAACAAAAGCTTTTACACGAACACACTGTACCAACCACAGACAGACTGTAGTACTACAGACATTTCATTTCATCCACACCTCTCCTCCCCAGGCTTTCTGTCTTAGAGGCAGCTCTTTGGTGCACTTAAGGGTAAGTATGCCTCTCCCACACATCAGCCTGGGCTTCTTAAGTGGAGCGGTGTCTACTCTGAGCCGTTAGCCCTTAGACCGGGTGTCCATTAGGAGCAGACCGAGCCAGCTCCTCACTCCTGTCAGAGGAGGGTTTTCTCTCCCCCAGCGCACCACACTGTGGCCCTCTCCTCTCCACTGGCTCTCACATGCTCCGATGAGTCTGGTCTTCCGGCAGATGCACACACACACACAAACACAGAGAGAGAGAGAGATGGTGCTTGTAAGCGCACGGCTGAGACAGTGATCTGATTGGTAAAGGGTGAGAAGATGGCCGAGTGCTGCTTGACATGGTGGACAGGCCTCTGTAGGTGTGAGGCTGAGTGTTTGTAGGGATGTTGTCACGAACAGAGGAGGAGAGAAGAGGCTGGGGTAACCTGGTACAGCTGCTGCAGTAGGGAAATAAAGCTATGTTCTGCAACATTGGCAAGGCAACCTATTGATGCTTAAAGGCTTAACATAGAACTCATGGTGCAATTATCCGTCATACAGAAATGTATTGCACAATTAATGAATCTATTGTACTGTATTTTATACTGTTGATTATATTGTGGTTTGCTGTTGGATGGGTTTGTTGCTACGAGCCCAGATATTAACAGGCTCTGTCATCCTTATTAGGGCATGTTTATATTCCAGAGAAACTATGAAATTGTAGTGTTGACTTCTAGAGGGAATCTGCATATATGGTGAGTTGTCAAAGACCTTAGCGTTGTCTATTTCCCCTTGGAGCCCTGGCCTACCTGTAGAGATGTCCTGACCTCACGCTGGAATTGCTCCTGTGGACGGCTTTGAATCATACAGCGTCTGCTTCTCCCTATCGCTGCTCTGCTTCCTCCAGGAAAAGATAGGATTGGAAACAATGTTCCATTGTGAACACAAAGCTGGCCCTTTGAGACTTCTGGGAGTTTATTCCACTGCAAGGCACACTTTAAAATACAAGATAAAATACTTCAAATCATGAAATAATTCCTAGTCTGTTGCTACGGTATTGTACAAGTGATTCCTCTCAGTTTATGCTTGATACGTTATCAGTCATTGATTTGCAAAATAATGTGTTTCAAACTAGTCCCACATCCTTTGTAATGTTGTATCATCACATCTGTTGTCAGTGCAGCATGTTAATCCAGGTTAATTAATGAGGTGAGAGCAGACCATGACAACAGTCTTACTGTAAACCTGCTTTCTCTAAGCACTCGTGTCATATTGGAAATGAACCTTGTGGAGAAAGAAAGCATAGTTTTCATTCTGTGACCTTGGTCTTAATTGGTCTTCTCTATACAGGCAGACAGGAAGTATCATAGAGGGATATTAAGAATCTGACCAGGAGGAAAGCAGCACAGATTAGCTGTGGGTCTCAGCCATTGTCGTGATTATGGTGTTATTGAAGCTAAACAAAAGGTAAGATATTTAAAGCAGCTCTACTGACAAGAAATTCAATTTGAAACATTTAGCACTTCATTTGTCATTTTGTTACTGTAAGAAGCTAGGTTTCCATCCAGTTGGTCACAGATTTTCATGAGAATATTCTAAAAATAAGCATAAAGAAGTATGCACATTTTCCCACCAGTGGTGTGTTCCCACCAAACTGACCTGTTACAGATAAAGATCAGTGCGTGATGACGTAGTGCACATCAAATGTACTTTTTCGCTTACATTTTCATGTACAGAATAAAATCTGAAGTTCAGTGTGTTTCCATCGCATTTTCAACTCGACCGATAGTTTTGTCACATAAACTGTTGCGTTAAACAGCAAATGTGAATACTTTGACACAAGCGCTCTAGCCAATAGCTCGCAGACAAAGTGCGGCAGGCTGTGTGGGTAAACTAGTCTACATGATGAGATTATTATGGATAAGAGCGATAATGTTTATTTTTCAAACGGCAGTCAAACATCGATTAATCATGTCACCAGAATAAGACCATTGCTATTTATTGGAAAGGAGCATCAACATCACCGTGCACTTTCACCACCCTGTGAAGTTCATAATAATTGATTTAATATGTAGTCTAATAAACTACATGGTTTCCCGAGGCGTAGTGGGAGGACCACACACAATGTCATCGCGTGACGCCAAATTGACTAAGATATAATGGTTATTATTTCCCTTTAAAAGCGTATCCACGGCGATTTCTCGATAAATTAATTTTACCGACACAAAAAGATTCCACATTGTTTAGCGTTTTGTCGACATTTGGAAAGTTTAGCGAAAACATTTTTGTTTCCATAAGGCCTGTCATGACATTTTTTTATCCGCATAAAAAGGTTGAAGGGAAACCTGGTTACAGATGCCCTTTTATCATGTGAGCGTTGAAGAATATCATATTACTTATATCAGCCTAGAAATCAGCATCACATCTAGGGCCTACTTTCAAAAGCTATTGTTGCTGGATCAAAGCATTGTTTATTTGTAAGAACCAAAGGACAGGTGAAAGGAGTAGGCAGCAACAGTCAGGTATACAGATTTGACAAACAACAAGAATATGACGGTATGGAGAGACTCAACCTCGGACAGTGTAGCACTATCTCCAGGGGGCGCTATTGGTCAACCTTTGGTCCCTCCACAGGGTAGAGTAATGTAAATGCCTACTTCACAACAGTACTCTCCCTTACAGCCATGCATGTACTGTATGTCCACCACTGTTGGAGTTGGCAACATTAAACTGAGAAATAGAATGGGAATTATATAAATACTGATTTTGCATGTAGGCTAGATGCACATTGAATAAGTGTGCACTTGTACTGCAATTAGTCACTTTTTTAATAGTCAAAATAAAACATTTATGAGCTCTTATATGTTTGACTATTACAATAATAACACATGGGATAAAAACTATATGTGGTTAGGCTACATTTTCTGGCACCAACTGTATTTACAGTGGCGAGCACTTTCCATGACTTACCTTTCTCAACTGCGTTAATCTCTGTGAAAGGCCTAAGAAACAGTGGGGTAAGCTGAGTGCCGCCAACACAGATGCCCCATGGCGAGAGGTCTGCAGGCGGCTAGTTTCAGATAACAGCAGGATGCGGAGGACTTCAAACGCTCCCAGCCTCCACTGTCAGTTCTGATTAGAAATAATGAGAGATGTCTGTTATCACCTCATTTGATTCAGTGTAAATCTAAAAACCTTCCCAATAATTGTTTTTAGTTATGAAATTGTTTGGCACCAAAAGAACAAAGAAAAAGCCAGTCACCAGTTATACCTGCGTTAGTGAGCCTAACAAGTCTGAGGAGGATGCAAATGGACTTGCATGCCAAGCTTGCTGTGGTTTAGCCTCCCTCATTCTTAATGCTTATACTATGATCAAAAAGGTCTCGTAGGAGGAGTGGTCGGAGGGTTAGAGAGGAGAGGGAAAAGCCTGAATTGAATTAGCTGTAAAATCATGGGAGCCTGTGAAGGGTGGTGGTGGTGGAGGGGGGTGGCGGTGGTGTGGACAGATCCTTACTGCCCAGGAGACTCTGACACTATAATTCTCCTCAATTACCTCTCTGATAAGAATCAAGGAATTTGCTCCTCCACAGAAGAGCAGTCAGACAGAGACTAGCTTGGTTTTGGACTGTGTTTGGCCATGGGCTCTGAAAAGAGAGATGTGCATTTCATTCAACTGGTAGACTCCCATTTTCCTGTGGGCCCGGTGGTAATGTTCCTTGACAATGTTTAAGGTCCAAGGCTCAGTAGCTTCTTTTATGGTGTCTCCATTAAGATTGTGTAAGTGTTGTCTTTGGTTGCCACTTTGTCACACAACACTGCACGGTTTGATGGAACATACACACCACATCTCTCTCAGTTAAAATAACATTTCATCAAGTGAACTTCCTCACAGTGTGTTTGGTTGTTTGGAGTTGTTGTTTTTACATGAGGAGAGGACTATTTTGTCTGTGGTTGCATCCTTGGCGACAGTTTCTCTCTACAACAGGATTTGGCTCTGCCACTTGTATTTACGTTCGCGTATGTCATCAAAACAACTGAAGTACTGTGGAAACTATGGAGAGTTTCGAAAATAAAAGTTTACAATAAATCTAATCCCCACCAAAGCCAATTAGATTGGGAACAAGAGAATGGTAAAGACTGTGAAATCTTCCCTGTGTGTTGGGCATGCTTGGGAGGATTAATTAGTTAACGTAACACTCCGATACAAAGAGGATTGATTGTCAGAAACTTGGCTACTCTGTTCAGATCTTTGATCTAATCTGGGATATGGAGGTTTGGTTGAGATTTTAGTGGTCTGTGGGGAAGTAAAAGGTTACACATTCTCTAAACCCTAAAGCCTTTTGAAATTGTGTTCTTTTTCCTAGAAACGCAGAAAACATTTGTGAGAATCTTAATATTTCTCTCTTTGGTTTTGGTCACATTTGGTATGGCCTTGTTCAGTTGGAAACATGGGACAACAGCAGATTGTAGATTTTACAGTGGTTAAGGTAGGCTGGTGGTTTTCAGTATGTATCAAGCAAATTACCAGTGCTATTTTTCCATCCTCTCTCTCTCTCTGTCCTCAAAGGGACCTTGGGTGTGGTTTTCTTAAATCGCTGTAGCTGGTGTCACTGTGTTGAGGATGTATCATGGCTCTCAGTTACCACTGAACAGTCCTTAACAATGCTCCACCTCCCCATGACTAGGGCCTATGTGGCATGCTGTGGCCCCGACTCGTCACAGTGAGAGCTCTGGGGTGTTTTGTGCGCCACCCTGCTGGATCATCCATACGGGCAGTGCAGTAGGGTTGACGCGTTGTATTGATAGGTGTGTGAATTGGACCATATTCCTGTTCTGCTTGAGCATTCTAAATGTAACAAATACTTTTTGGTGTCAGGGAAAAAGTATGGGAGTAAAAAGTTCCTATTTTCTTTAGGAATGTAGTGGAGCAAAAGTAAAAGTTAGCAAATAGCAATAGTAAAGTACAGATACCCAAAAAACTACTTAAGTAGTACTTTAAAGTATTTTGCGTAAGTACTTTACACCACTGCATACTGGTCCCCTGGTTCTCACTCATGATGGTTCCCACCACTCGGATTCATTTAGGCTCCAGCCACCCACAGTAGTGCAGGCCCAGTCATCATCACTGTTCTACTGTGTTCTCTGTGAGTCACAGTGGAGTCACTGAGAAGGAACAGGAGTTTGGGCATATGTCAATTAATGGGTGGAAACTATTTGTTAAGACTAACACATAAACAAAGAGCAAAATAGCATGCAACCCCTTGTTTAGGAAATTAATTAAAGTGAAGAAACTGTGAGTCAGGTTTGTCGGTAAACCATTAACAACTAACTGACCGTGCTGTATGATGACTCTGTCTGGGATTCCAGGCTAGGGTGGRCAAGGGGAAAGATGGCTTGTGATAAGGTGTGGGTGAGTCAGTAACCCAGTATCAACACTCTCTTGTGTCCTGCATGGTCTCTCCTGATCTTTAGCTACCTTCCTGGTCTTTGCATCTCCCAATTGTGTGTTTTCTGCACACTCCACACTGTGATTTATAGCCTAGACTAGAGACAGTTGGCCTGAATGCCAAAACTTGGTGAATCCAGCAAATGTGTTCCGACCACTGAGAGACTTCTTTTTTTTTCTTCAAGACAACTTTTTTCTCTTCAAAATGTCTGTCAACAGTCAACACTTGAATATAAAATGCTGTTACTGCTGCCTATAAGACATAGGTTACTGTTTCAGCTGCTGTTTCCAATCTGTTTAGTCCTGCAGAGCGAGAGAGAGGCTGTGGCAACTCACTTCTGTATATGAAACATCCTGCAACTATTTATTGGATTCAGCAAATGTTTTGCATTGAGAATATTGGAACCATGTGACGAAGGGACTACAACAAATCAAAGTACTGAATATTGCTTCTCACCCCAAGACTTCACTCTTGGAAATGTACTACAATAATGGGTCACATGCGCACAGACACTGGTATGTTGACTTCCTGTAGTCTGCATGGTAGCTCCATCTTATGAATACACAATGTCAATAACAAGTCAGGCCATTTAAGCAGTTGTTTTTCCAAAACACCACTCTAATCTTAAAGTCACTTTGGGTGACCAACCATGACATGGAATCCTAATTGCATTACCAAAGTATGACAGCTTTCTCAGTGGAGGCCATTCCCATCACGCATTCTTTCATTTCTCTGAAATAGAAACAGAAACGGAGTAATATATTTGAGATGAATCTGTGTGTAATGTAGGAGGTACAGAAGATCTTGGAGCCATGTTAAGAAACCCTACTCTCAGGTTTTGTAACAGTGCATGGCTCCTCTCTGTGTGTTTAGGTTCCGGCAGGGCCACCCAGCAGTGCAGTGTTTACTGCGGCTCTGTGTCTCAACGATAACTGGAAATCACCATTCACCCAATGCCTTTAATCCTCCCTTGTAACTCCCTGTGTTTTCTAAATACTGTCAAGAGATGTGACTCCCAGACACACTTGAGAATCACTGTATCTGTACTAGAGCAGAATAAACCTCAAACACACACACACACACACACACACACACACACACACACACACACACACACACAACCCAACACACACATCCACACACACACACACACACACAAACTTACATATCACACACATATACACATACACAAACATACATACAGGCTTCTTTCCCAAATGGCGGGGGTGTTGTTTAACAGACTCTCTCTGGACTGCCATGAAGATATCCGTAGAGAAGAAAGAAATCCAGATAGTTCTTCTTTTTCTCAAAAGAGTTGGATTGATTTGTGGGAGTCATAATTTAGACCAAGAGACTGCTTTTTACATACAAGACCTTTGTGCGACAAAATGTCTTGCAGCTGCGGAATTGCAGCATTGTTCCGAATCAAGTCATTGCCATCCAAAGCAACATATTTCAAAGCCAAAACAATTAGTGTGATGACTAGAAAGTGGTAATAAGTGGCTGATTGTGTGTTCATTCAGCTCAGTTTTTTCTCTCTCCGTCGATAGTGCTATCAGAGCTTCAACAAGGAAAATCTAATATTGTGAAGTTGGTGGCTAAAGTACTACTAAATCAAATTGTAAGTTCAAACTTAGCTGCCTTTGGAAAATAATGACAACCGTTATCTCTTCCATTTTATAGGTCTGTATTTCCTCTAGATAGATCTAACCATTTTTTTGTGTGGGGGTTATATATCTAGCTTCAGTGCTTCTGGAAGCATTCTAGTCTGTGCATTTTTTGTTAAAAAACTCTCACTGTCCCATAGTGTCTGAGACCAGAGCGAGCTCAGTATTTTGGTTTATCCCTGAGTCTCTCCTTGGGACATACTCAGGCCACCGTCAGTGCTGACCAGGTAAAGTGTCTAGGGACACTGATGTGTCATCTGCCATGGTCCCATCGAAACTTAATAAAGCATTTTTAATATCTCTGGCCTTGAAAAAAAGCGTTGTTTACAGTGGAAGTAAATAGCTGACTGTCTCTCTGTAGGAAGTACATGGTAAATAGGAAGTACTTGGTAAATAGGAGGTCTTGGTTATTGTCCTTGGAACAATTGGCCTGAAAAATGTTTGCTTGGTGAGACAATCTTCGAGACTACGTTTAAATGTAGGTGTAAAGAGGTGACAAGGCCACTAGAGAGGTTATTCTGAAACAAGTATCCGTGTCTCATTGTTATGTTGTAGAAATGTAAAGACTAGTTGTGGCCTCAAAATTACGCTCTCTGTAACCTGTTTTTGTGACCTCACTAACCTGTGAGGTTCTGTTTGACTCAGCAGAACTAATATTTACTCCCAAAGGGTCGTGGTATACACACACACGTACATGCACTCATGCTCACGCATGAAAACAAGCACTGTGGCCGGCACAGTCAGATGTTCCGGTAGAGTCCCTTCTCTTTACAGTTTATTGACTTGATGAGCATTCTTTACTAGTATGACATCTGAGAGGTGACTGAGTTGGAAGCTGGTGCACTTGCCCCACCAGAGGTGTTTTGTGCGAGACCCAGAGAGTGAGGTAGAGTTTGTGGGTGGGCTGTCCATATAGCTGCAGGCCCATGCCACAAAGCTTGCGCCTCTGCTGGTGGCAGCGACTTTACGACCCTCCTGTAGTTTACAACCTAGTGTAGTGTGGGCTGTCATTAGGAAAGAGTAATTGCTGTGTAAAACACCTCGAGGCTCCGTCAGGGAGCCAGACTGCTCGTGTACAAAGCCATGGGAGAGGAGAGAATGGCAGGGGCCGGCAATGGGAGGGCAGGCCTCAGTCCAGATGAGTGCTGGTTAATTTGTCAAAGACTGAACAGCAGAGGATTGCAGGCTGCTCATGCGTCAGGCTTTGATCCCGGTCCCAGTAAACAGTAGAAACACAGAGAAGAGAGAAAGCGTCCTGAAAGCTGCGTTATCTCTCCCAGAGTAAACTGATAATGGTGACCGGCGGATGGCTGGGACCTTGCCTTATCTTTCTGGCAGCCTGATTCTGCTTGTTCTTTCTCTGAGAGGGCTCTCAGGACTGACCCCAGCGGGTGTTGCTGCTGCTGGTGGTGGAGGGAAACGGGCCCTGCTGACGACCAGGGGAGGGGGTACTGTGGGGCCAGGGGGGCCAGGGCAGTAACTCAGTGTCAACCTGTTTAGAATGCAGTACACTTACTTACCAAGTGGGGCAAGCCAGTGGTCTCCATTATATACCCTCTGTCCTAGACCCTGGAATGACTTTATGTCCTTGAGTTGGAATCTGCCCAGACCTTTGAAGATAGGGCTTGCAAGATGCTGGAGTCAATGAACTGAATTATATTACCTTTAGTATGGCTTTGGCTGTATGTATATCAAACTTAACCACTTATATGGAACACCATCCCTTAATACTCACACAGTAATTGTACATGTACAGTATCATGTATCACTCTGCATCAACTCAATGATGGGGACTATTGGGGAGAAACAAGSGGCCACACTATTGAGACTGATCAGCTTAGCGCTGGTTAGCGTTGGTTGGCATGAGGCCTTTGCTTTGACCTTACATTCCAAACCCATCGCAGGCCAGAGCTTTAATCAAAGCTGTTCAATGTAGCAGCTACCTTAAACGGGAGAAAGCCAATCCTCCAGGAATGTGATTGTAGAGGGTGATGGGCAGGGATATAGCCATTATCTGTCACTGCCCAGGCAATTATTCCCTCAGTGTCTGAGGCCGGCCCACATGAAAAGCACAGGTACACATGTGACTTTGTCTGGCCAGGGCCAGGGATTGGCAGAGACTACTGAAGCCACCCATTTCACGGATCAAAAATGTGACAAAGACATCCCTATTTGACCCTGTGCTGTCTGAGATGGTCTCACTGGTTACCCCCACCCGTTCTCGCCTTTGTCTCTGCTGCATGTCTGGAATATTTGAAGAGATTTTATCTGGTGCGTTTTGTTAGTGGAGGAATCCCGGTAGATAGTCTGAAGGCTGTTGAGTGGCAGCCTCGCCAGACATTACAAACAATGGATTACGGAGATCAATGCGATACTATGTTAATGCTGTAAGGTTATTTTATAAGATTCTTCTCATCTTAACATTAGTTTTTTTTTGGAGAAACTTACTGTAAAAGAGAGATTTATTTGATACAATGATGGCATTTTATTGTGGTGGATGTTATTGTTGTTGATCTGCTGGCTCTGGTTTTGCGTCTACATCGTGCTTTATTATCAATGTCTGTCCTCTACATCTCATTACCCGAAGGACACCATTTTGTCCTGCAGGCAAACCTAGACCTAAAGTATATTTGCTAGATCTTTAAACCAGATTTTTATTGTTAGAGGATATGGGATTAATATGGAGCCTACTGTCATTATTGCAACAACACCATAGCATTTTGAGAATGGGGTACCCAAACAGGCAGAGGTTTAAGAGTTGTACACTGAATTTACAAAACGTTTAGAACACGTTTCTAATATACTCAGTCTCAATTCGGTCGGGGCATGGACTCTACAAGGTGTCGAAAGTGTTCCACAGGGATGCTGGCCCATGTTGACTCCAATGCTTTCCACAGTTGTGTCAAGTTGGCTGGATGTCCTTTGGGTGGTGGACCATTCTTGACACATGGGAAACTGTTAAGCGTGAAAAACTGGGCAGAGTTGCAGTTCTTGACACACTCAAACCGGTGCGCCTGGCACCTACTACCATACCTCGTTCAAAGGGACTTACATATTTTGTCTTGCCCATTCACCCTCTGAATGGCACACATGCACAATCCATGTCTCAATATTTTAAAATCCTTCTTTAACCTGTTTCCTCCCCTTCATCTACACTGATTTAAGAGGATTTAACAAGTGACATCAATAAGGGATCATAGCTTTCACCTGGATTCACCTGGTCAGTCTGTCATGGAAAGGGAATGTTCCTAATGTTTTGTACGCTCAGTGTATACAGAGCAGATGAACAGCAGACAGATAAATATCCCCATTATTTACCAGCAACAGCAACTCCTATCTCTCCTCTGGTTTCCCCAGCTAAATGACTGACCAGTGGGGATGTAACATGTGGAATGGGCCAGAGTGACATCATGGCAGTGAAGCACTGTGCGTCTCCGAGCAGAAGTCTGTGTGTGTTGTAAATCAGCCTCCATTTCAAAGACATGTTGTAAGGTTCACCTGTCTATAACTGAAAAATGGAGTAGCCTCTGTGTTGACACTCCCTTCTCGTCTATGCCACACTAAAACGGAGTGGAGGAAGGCTTTGTAACCGTAACAAATGATCAATATAATTTCAAGTAATATTGGGAGCTTTGACTCAAATTCACTATCATTATGTTTGATAGAATATTTATGTACATATAATTATAACTAAATAATAACGTAGTTATAACTTAATAAATTAGTTATAACTTCATTCTCAAAGTATTTATTTGATAGGTCATTATAGGCGTTCTCCTCTTAAAGGTGTAATTTAATGCATATCCAGTAAGGAGTAATTCATACAACACATTTAAAACAGAAGTGCTGGCAATACATGTGAAAATGGCATTTGTGCTGCATGCATTTATATAACCACCACATGAATAGAAGTATATTTTTAGGTTTGAAAAATACTTCCCTATCCACCAGGCGCTAGGAGAGGATGTCATGGTTAGATAATTCAAACATTGTGTCCACTTTATTTATTCACTACTTTCCAAAATAAAACTTGACACTTCTCACAAATCATCAGCCAAAATGTGGGGTTTGCGTGAGCGTCAGTTCTGGTGCTAGAAAGGACCAAATATGAGAGGATGGTATAAGTTTCATGTGAGGCACACACAATCTGTGCTCCAAGTTCTGGAGTTAAAGCTGTAGATTCACCAAGTCACTAAACATTCACAGTTTTTACATGGTCACAAACCCCAGAAAACAACCTCAGGATTTACTTCACTGCTCTCTCTCTGTATTTTGCCTGAGTGCTGTTTTGTGGGTGTAGATTGGGTGGCAGAATGGAAATGGCGTATGTGAGGAGCAGAATAGTTGTGGCTTCCACTCAGTGAGTTTTGTCCAAATGCAACATATTGTTTTAGCTTTGTCCACACTAAAAACTATTATAAAAAACATTTTCCTGTAAAAAGTTGCCTTTTACTACCAGTATGATTAAATGGGCAATTTAGTTATGAAGTCACATGCTTATGAAGTGTGTAATATCTATTGCATTATACAGGACATATGACTAAATATGTCAACTGAATATTATACATATAAAATGATTACTAAGTGAGTTGTCGTTAATAAGTACATTGGATATGCTCAATAAATAGTTTTTGTAAAAGCACATTAGTGAAAGCACAGTTTTACACCACTTTACGTGTAGTACTTTTTGCATGCTTTGGACTATCAAATCAAATCAAAATCAAATCCAACTTTATTTGTCACATGCGCCGAATACAACAAGTGTAGACTTTATCGTGAAATGCTTACTTACAAGCCCTTACGGTAAAGTCTACACTTGTTGTATTCGGCGCATGTGACAAATAAAGTTGGATTTTGATTTGATTTGATAGTCCAAAGCTATCTGTGCATATACATGCTAGAGTCTAACTCTTAAGAAATATCTAGTTAATACTGACCACTTCTCAAAGCAAGTTTCCATAAAGAATCCTATTTTTTTTTGTCATGGAGGTTTCTGTTTCCTAGCTGTCTACCTGCTCAGACCTGCACTTTGGAGACTATTTGCACCTCAGAGACTATCAACACAAGGACAAGGACACACACGCACACATGCACACACTCACGCACGCACGCACTCACTCACTCACTCACTCACTCACTCACTCACTCACTCACTCACTCACTCACTCAGTCACTCACTCACTCACACTCACACACAAAGCTGCTGTTCTAGTATATACTAATTTATGCAACTGTGTGACCAAGACACTACCCACTTTATATTTGTAAATACAATCATACTTGACAGAGAACATGCATACTCTATACTGTATATCCTATTGTGTACATATCAGGCTATTAGTAGTCCCTCTTCTATTACTGCTGCTTTTTTAAATACATTTTCTATTTGACTTCTTCTTATTGATTATTGTACTTTAACGTTGAGGGAGCTAGCACACAAGCATTTCGCTGCACCTTTTATACCTGCTGTAAACTGTGTACGTGACATATTTCATTTGTTTGTTTGGAGTTCCCTAATCTTTGTACAAACTGGTGGTCTAATTGGTTTGAGCTCCATTCATCACTTTCAACATTTTGAAATATACATAAAATAAATATATACTAGTATATACCAAAAGTATGTGGACACCCCTTCAAATGAGTGGGTTTGGCTATTTCAGCCACACCCGTTGCTGACAGGTATATAAAATTGAGCACACAGACATGCAATCTCCATAGACAAGCATTGGCTGCAGAATGACCTTACTGAAGAGCTCAGTGACTTTCAACGTGGCACTGTCACAGGATGCCACCTTTCCAACAAGTCAGTTCATCAAAATTCTGCCCTGCTAGAGCTGCCCCAGTCAACTGTAAATGGTGTTATTGTGAAGTGGAAACGAAGTGGTAGGCCACACAAGCTCACAGAACGGGACCGCCGAGTGCTGAAGCGCGTAAAAAAATWATCTGTCATGGTTGCGACACTCACTACCGAGTTTCCAAACTGCCTCTGGAGGCAATGTCAGCACAAGAACTGTTCGTCGAGAGCTTCGTGAAATGGGTTTCCATGGCCAAGCAGCCACACATAAGCCTAAGATCGCCATTGGACTCTGGAGCAGTGGAACGCGTTCTCTGGAATGATGAATCACTCTTCACCATCTGGCAATCTGATGGACAAATCGGGGTTTGGCGGATGCCAGGAGAACGCTGCCTGCCCCAATGCATAATGTCAACTGTAAAGTTTAGTGGAGGGGGAATAATGGTCTGGGGCTGTTTTTCATGGTTCGGGCTAGGCCCCTTAGTTCCAGTGAAGGGAAATCTTAACGCTACAGCATACTATGATATTCTAGACGATTCTGTGCMTCCAACTTTTTGGCAACAGTTTTGGGTAGGCCCTTTCCGGTTTCAGCATGACAATGCCCCCGTGCACAAAGCGAGGTCCATACAGAAATGGTTTGTCAAGATCGGTGTGGAAGAACTTGACAGGCCTMSACAGAGCCCTAACCTCAACCCCATCAAACACCTTTTGGGATTAATTGAAACGTCGACTGCGAGCCAAGCCTAATCGCCCTACATCAGTGCCCGACCTCACTGATGCTCTTGTGGCTGAATGGAATCAAGTCCCCGCAATGTTCCAGCATCTCGTGGAAAGCTTTCCCAGAAGAGTGGAGGCTGTTATAGCAGCAATGGGGGTACCAACTCCATATTAATGCCCATGATTTTGAATGAGATGTGGTGTCTATAGGTTTCTACATACRTTTGGCCATGTAGTGTATATTACTAATAGAATGAATAGGTCAGCTAAATACCTGCATAACAGGATTTCAGATGCACAGAGTTTCTGATAAAAAAAACTTGAGCCTCTTTATGGCATTACTTGTGCAGTCCTCTGTGGGGCGCTGTAGATTTACCTAGCAGAGAGAGGGAGGGATGTGGCTGCCAGCTATGGCTGGTTCTTCCTTCACCTTGTTTGAAGGTAGCAGAAAATGTTTGTGAGGTTTAAGTGGTGCCGTTAAGTTTCACTTGATACAAATGCAATTCAGCAACTGCAATAACCTTCACTATAATTCAAATTGGGGTTTATAAATTGTAAAGCCTAAATTATTATGTGGTTTTTAGATTAGATGCACACTTTCATGGACTTTTAATTATATTAAAATTATGATATTGTATCACACATATTTGGAATTCAAGGGTCAGAATTTAGCCCAGAATTYTTGGCATGTCAAGATATGGGAACCAAGGCAATTGTAATAATTTACTATATATTTTTTATATACTGTATATCGAATAGCCTTTAGTTTTTTTCCTCTTTAAATATTAATTCCTATTTCATTACAAATATTATACATGTATAAACATTAAATCATATGTACCGAAATTGTTATTCTTAGTTAACTATTCAGATATTATTCAAATATGTTGCATAATAAAATGAGTTTTTGTTCCCTCTTTGGTTCATATAAAGTGTGTGTGTGTGTGTGTGTGTGAGAGAGAGAGAGAGAGAGAGAGAGTGTGCGAGTGTGTGGGTTGTATAATAACATTGTCCTTTCCCATGGCAAGGAAATGTATTTCTGAGGCTTCTCATGACCTGAGTCACAGACATCTCACCATGGTTACATCAAGGCCGAGGCCCTCAGCATTCTCACTTAAATATCTGGAGTATAATACATTTTCATATCGAAACAATAGCTTTCGGTGTGCAGAGTAATGACTGAATGACTGTGTGGATACTGTAGAAGTGTACTTTATTTCCATTAGAAACCCTTGACTAAATGATCATTCTTTACTAAGGGCTTTTTAAAAATGAAGTAGGTTTCTTCCATGAAGTAAAGGGGCAAATTTATGGGTTTTAGAAACTTTTTTTTCTTCTTCTCCTCACTGATACAAAATGTAAGTAAATGTGGCCTGTCAAGCACTTTACTAGACCAGTTGTGGTTAAGTGAAGTAGTCCTCGCTATCAGCAGACTCTCATTAGATAAAACTGGAGGATGTGGAAATGGCTTCCTTTTATTGCTCTCCATTAATGGGGGCCATGTCTTCTGAGTGGAGAAACATTATCCTGTGGGTTATGTAAATACTGTCTGCTCATTCTGGCTGTTTGAAGTCTGCTTTGTATAAATTGTAGCCAATTTCAGTATCGTGGAACTGTTTAAACAGCTGCTTGTCTTTGTAAGGGATGACCTGGAGTTTTCCTCTGTTTTTTTTCTCTTGGAATACCTTTCCAGGAATCATTAACGGAGATTACAGTTCTGTGTTGGACCCACAGTCAGTAGCTCACTGTGTGCATTGGTCCAGTATTATTTGTTTCTTTTCATTTGCCATTACTAAATTGTCATAAATGGGTCATTTGACCAACAGAGATTGTTTGAACCCCGTCAGCTGGTTATTTCTGTCCAGTTGTCTATTGATTGTCTGTAGGAATGATTGTTACCGGTTGTGTTGACTTTGCTCCTCATCTGGTTTTGGCACATGGCGTGTGTTTATGTATGTTCATGATATTGTCTTTATGACTGTATTATTAACATGTCTGTCCTTGTATCGGCTCCCTCTCTCCCAGAGGGACAGGTCCTCTATCTATCCGTGCTGGTCATCTGCATGCTTGTGCTGATCCGTCAGCAGGACCCAGTGGCCTTCTCCTCAGGCCAACGCTGTGGGACTACAGTGCAACCACAGGAGGATGGCCCCGAATGGAGTAGCAGTTCACTGTAGACAGCCTTCCTAATTACAATCCCTTTGATCATTGAGTCTTGCATGTGGAGAAATGTGCTCTGGTCCCTTTTTTTATGGTTTTTGGAAGTTGAAATGCTTCATGACATTAGTAATCAGTATGGTTACCACATTTGCCTAAGTAAGTTGACATGATCAGATTACTGTCTGTTGATCAGAGCCACATGGTGAGTCCATTGATTATGTCTCTGCATGCATTTATGGCTTTYGGCGTGCTCAGTAGAGGCCTAACTGGATCCCTGGTCTGTGGGGGGATGTTTCTAATGTACTAGGCCTGTACCCTCATCTCACTTGCCTGCCAATATCACTTTTAAACATGCATACAATTTCACTTTTTTTTATTAACAATGTGTATTTTTCTGTGTATGGTGTGTGTGTATGGCATACTTGTAATATTATTTCCTACCTGGGTACATGAATAGGCTACAATTGATGATAACTCACTGCACAATAAGTGCCATCTAATATTATCTAGCCTATATAAAACTGATTCTATAAAACAAGGAATATTGCTATGGTGCCTATCTGTATCAATCCCTTGTGATTACAATACTGGCTGCTTGCCACTTTCACATAATCTGGACTGACCCCAGTTAGAGTTTGAAAAAGAAAGAGAACTGACACAAAACAAAAGCTGTGACCGAGCTAACCAGTGGTCTGGTATTACCTGTCTCTGTAATGTCTTTAGCACAGATATAGCTTAGGTCTTCAGAAACACGGTAAATCTTGTGAAGCTTATTTTCCTTGCTGCATCTGCGTTTTATAATGGCCCTTTTAATTTGTTTTCACTGCGTCTGAAGGGATCGCCCATTTTTTTCCAGCGCGCTGTTGCCCCTTTTTAGCTGTGGAACTGAGTCATTTTGTAATGATGATTGTTGGAATTCACACGGGTCAGCATGACACGATAGTGATTTCCCCATGGCAACACAGAGCTCCAACTGCTCTTCCTCCCCCTCATATTGAGAGCCCCTCCTCTCAAACATAAACTCCACCCACTGAATTATGTTTCTCCATTCTGTGCTATTTGGATAAGAACATTTATGCCAAGTTTGTAATCGCTGTCGAACAACTTGAGTGAAAACCTATGCCTATGCTTGCATAAGTCTTCATTCACTGCAGAAACAAAACAGTTTGTGTTGTATGTTTCTACAGTGCATGTTAACTAATATTTAAGTGATGGGAACTGGAAAAAGAGTCTGAGGAGTGGAGGAGTGTATTAGAGGAGTAAAGTGGTCTGTACACACACAGTGGTGGCAGTGCACATAATGCCAAAGAGGGTGGGCACGGCCTGGTGGGGCCCCGGATGGACGATCAGGTGACAATAGTGTGACCTGCCTTRCAGTCGTCCTGGTGACAGAGCCAGCTACCAAACTTATGTCACTCCCATGGCATTTATTACCATATCTGCCCGCCCTAGAAGTTATCTTCTTGGTTTGAGACCCTCTTCACTGCTGACTGAGTTTCTCTGTCATGATTTGTTTCTCTTGGCTTACAAAGCTTTATTTTGCTGTAAAATTCCCCAACTAATACTGTGAGTTACAGCTATTAAAAGTGTTTCATAAAGGGCAAAAAAAGCCTGTTATTTCAGTTGGCATGACATAGAGCTGTTGGTGTTTCATTCCAAGATCGAGGTGATGGGGACAGAGCAAGTGAGAGACTGTGTTACAGAACTGTGTTGTGGAGGCGGCAGACAGTGGTATGTACCGGCCTGGGTGACAGAGGGTTAAGGCCTTACACTGAGAGGAGGAGGGTGAAGTGTCTTTTCAGAGGGGATGCTATATTCATTAAGATTTTTCTTTCCTCCCCTCTTACTTTCTGTCCATCTGAGGCACCATTATGGCTTTTCAGTCTGCTTCCTGCTTGAATTCCTCTCTCTGTTCCACTTCCATACAAAAGGTGGCTCCGCTGAGGAATGGCTGGGCTGGGATGGAGGGCTATTTTGAAGTAAAGGACCCTCTGAGGCTACGGCCACTGTGTGTGTGTACCTGCGCCTTCAAAAACTCCTCTTTAGTTTTTGAAGGCTAGGGGTTCTTAATGGGCGCTCTCTGATTAGTGACAAGCTGGCATTTCACTGTAATAATGGAGGTCAGTGCAGTGTGCTAGCGATCTAAACCCRCTCCAAACGGCCAGAGCCTGTGAGCACTCACTGCTTTCATTGCCACGTAAACAGAGAACTCACTTTTATTATTCGTTTCTTTCTTGTTTGTCGTTTCTTTGTCTCTCTCCATTTTCCCCTCTTCAGTTTGTGTCCCTCGTAATCTTTCCCAGCAACAAAGGAGAACAAAATGTGTCCTCCTACCAGTAATTGTGTCTGTTGCTAGGTTTCCATTCAATTGTGACATATTTTCATGCAAATATWWAAAAATCTGCATAAAAACAATATGSGCATTTTCCCACCAGAGATGTTTCCATCAAATTGACTTGTTTKGGATAAAAGGCTGTGCGTGATGACATAGTACTCCTAAAAATAACTTTTGCAGTAAAATTCCCATATACAGAATCAAAAATACAAGTTTAATGGGTTTCCATCGCATTTTCAACTACATGTATACCGATGATTTTGCAACAAAAAAATGTGCATTATATTGCTAATTCCCCACTCTGGTCTTGGCACGTGCTCTCTAGCCAACAGCTGGCAGATACAGTGCGATTTTTATGGACAAAATATATCGATMTTTTGGGGGGGGTCAAACGGCAGCCAAGCATCGATTATCATGTCCCCAGAATAAGACCCTCTGTATTTATTGGAAAGGAGCATCAAGATCATCACCGTGCACTTTCACCACCCTGTGAAGTTCATCACAACTTATTTGTAGCCAAATAAACTGCATGCTTTCCTGAGTCGTAGTGGGAGGAGTCAGTCCCCAAAACATATCATTCATCGCGTGACTCCAAGTTTACTTCCATATGATGGCAATTATATCAATGTTTACACTTAAAGGCGTTTCCACTGCCATTTCTCGCATAATACATTTTACAGACACWAAAAGATCCCACCTTGTCTAGAGTATGTACCCTTTCCATCAGGCCTTTGGTGAAATGTTTTATCCAACATGTGCTTTACTAGCATAAAAAGGTTGGAAATCTGGTTAGTGTGGTGGATATCTTGTCCATTATGTTCTGATGTTGCATGAAATTTGTGAGTGGTATTGATTAGTCTGTCATAGTTAATAGACCATCTTYTTTAGTAGATCTGTCTGTTTGTTTGTCTCATAGGCTCAGTACCGCCTCAACAACAGACACCTATTCCCTTCCAGTCCTCATATTCTGCACCTCAGGATGTTTTTCATGGTAATTAGCCTTGACAGGCCTCTCCCAGAGAATTATTTGAATGGTTTAAGTAAGAGCACAAAGATATGGAGGGTAGGAACACAAAGGGCCTCGTTGTCAGACCGTGTAGCGGATCATGAGTGGAGCCTTTCCCATGATGCTCCTACCCTATCATCTCTCTGTTATGAGACACTGTTTGCATGCGATGCTGTTGCCTTCCCTCCATTCACGTCAATTAGGTCCTGTCTGGGCGCCAGCAACGTCCAGATGCACCCAGGTGTCCACACAAACACTGTCTGTTTTCTTGCCAGACATATTGTGCTGCTCAGCATGGCCTGTAAATTGTATAATGGGAATATCAGTTTGTCAACATTTGCTCTTTATATTCCTCTCTCCCATCCTGTGGAATGGAGGCTATAGTCTGTATAAAGGGGGCCTTCTTTTTAGCAGTGCTATGATTTTACCCTCAGCTGTTTGCAGCTGTGGTCTCTTGCTAAGCTTTTAGTATTGTGAGAGCGAGAGCCCCAGGTTGGGGCCTGCTAAATTATACTTTTCTTTTTTCTAGTTTTCCCTCCAGTTAACAGTAACAGCCAGGGGTCTGGCTTCTCCAAACCACAGATGAAACCTGAACTTTATTTCTTTACTCCTTGGCGTAGTTAGTCAATGGCCAGTAAAATAGGCACATATCCACTATCCCCAAGCCAAATACCTGGAACAGGGTGGCACACACACACACACACACACACACACACACACACACACACACACACACACACACACACAACACACACACACACACACACACACACACACACACACACACACACACACACACACACACACACACACCACACACCACACACACACACACACACACACACACACACACACCCTGCCAGCCAGGGCAAGCCCTAATCACAATATAACAGAGCCGTCCAAAACAAGGGTGAAATCTAGACTGATAAATATTGAATAATGCTCATTTCCAACTTTCTGGAGAAAGTTGGAAATGAGTGAAGTGTCCGGACACTTCCAATGTGAAGTGTCCGGCTTTTTCCTGCATTCTCATGATCTATATGGCGTAGTGCGAACAGGCAGTTTGTAAACACTCCCTGACTCTGCTCAACATACTTTGTCATTCTGCTTCACCATTCTTTTTACCTTGCACTATCAGTCTGACAGCGGTAGTGCATCAGCTGCAGTCCTTTTGTCTGTACATGCATTTCCATCCAGCTGCCACGTCCTCTATAGAAACATCCAGTTCCTCTGTGGCTCCACGTTGTTCTAGTCTGTCGAGACAGTAAGTGCTTTCTTCTCCTACTCTTGCTCTGCACTCCTATTCTGTGCTGATAGCTCTTTTCTGGATGATCCAGGCCGTTCGGATGTTTAATAATCAGGGTTGTGACATGCTTCTTCCTGCTCACACATCAGGGCCTATGTAACACTTCTAGAAGTCTTCCCCTGGCGGCCCGAGAAGAACCAGAGCTGATGGAATGTGTACACCCACACCCCGTAGACAGCCCCAGCCCGTAGCCCCCCAGCCGTGCTCTGGCTCATCCAAGGTTAAAGCCTCTCACTCTTCCTCCCCCACACTCCCCCTCTACTGCGGGGCTGAGTCCAGCACATCTGGAGCCGAGCTCTGGACACGGCTGTGCTGAGCTGGGCAGGGTAGGCCAGGTGGAGAGGAGAGGTGCTGCTGTGTTAAGCCATCTGCTCCTCTGGATGTGTCTGTCTCAGCTCAATCTCATCAGCAGCATACGACGGTATGCTCACAGCACTCGAGAGTAGAGCAGCGCTGCACTGTGCGTTTACTCCAGTACCACTGATCCCAGAACTGTGAAAGATGCAAGTCTGGAGCGGACGGTGTCAAAGCAGACGTCCAGCATACTGACTGGCTGCCTCAGTTCATCTGCCCAGTGAGAGAGATGGCAGTGTTGGGCAGCATTAGCTCTCAGTGCATGATATCATGTGGGTTTTTCACTATAGCTGTGTTGACTGAGTGTGGGTGCCATCTGTGTGTGTGTGTGTGTGTGTGTGTGTGTGTGTGTGTGTGTGTGTGTGTGTGTGTGTGTGTGTGTGTGTGTGTGTGTGTGTGTGTGTGGTGCGGGGGGTTAATGTGTGTGCAAGCAACTGGAGCAGACGTGCTGGGCGCTAGACACATAGGCAACTGTTTCTACCTGTTTATGCAGATTCAGGCAGGAGAGCAGCTGTCACACACTCATTAGCATGTTTATGTGTGTGTGTAAGTGTGTGTTTGCATTCACGCTGCCAACGTCCAACAGAATAAAACACTGTGCACTTTCCCGATAAATTACATATTAAAATGAGCAAAAAAAGAGCGAATCAGTCCAAAGGCATATTTAGAACACATGTGAGATCTGCAGAACAGAGCAGGGCAATCCTTTGGCCCTACAGATGTGCCCAGATTATTATAGTACAGGAAGCAATCAGCTTTTAAGCCATGGCCATTGTATCATAATAGGATAATAAGTGGTTTAAAACCCAGTGCAGTAAGAGGGAGAGGGGATAGGGCTTGTATGTGTAGTGTATATGTTTGTTTGTTTGTGTGAGTGTATCTGTGCCTGGAAATTGTCAAAGCCTAATGGCTTCATAAGAGCAAGTGCATCCATGCTATCTGCAGAATTGGATCGTCTGAGAAATGAAAGTATCTCATAATCACTGTACAATGACAGCAACACTTACTAATGGAAGTGTTCAAATGTGCAATTAATGGAAGTGTTGTATGTTGTACGTATTGCCTAACCCTAGGATCCCCCGTTGAGGCCCTAAAAAAGTAAAGCCTTATTGAAAATGAATCATGGAAGACTGATCCCTACCTAAGGGATCCTCTTTCATGACTTATGTTGGCCACGCAGTCTTTTTAAATGGATGGATATGGCTTATAGAAGTAATGCCATGATGACTGTATCACTTATGTATAAATGATAGATTGTCTCTGTCTGTCAGATGAACTTTTCCTCCGTCTCACATTGCCACATTAAAAAATAATCACACGTGGTCCCAGTTGAGGGAGGAAATCCAGGTCTCCAGTCTCTTTTGGATGAAGTATCGAAGCTCTCCTTTTGACAGTGTGGTGGCCTTAGTAGCTCAATAATTAAGTCTGAGCAAGGGTAATTTATGCTATTGCCAAATCGCAGTGGCACAACATTAACACTGTAAAGTTTTGCTTGGTCATGAAGAACATCTCCTAACTTTTGATTTGATTTGAAGGATATTGTTCTATTGTATGAAGTACAGTATATGAGGGTGGTGTGTGGCTAGCCATGGTAGCTGAGAGTAGAGATCCCAGAGAGGACCATATTGAGATAAGGCATATGATGTCAGAGCTGAGACTAATGCGAAGTGCTGAGATGAGGCTGGCTGGCTGGGTCTGCTCTGGGTCTGCTCTAAGCTTCAGCAGTCCTTTCTCATAGTGTTTTAATAAGTCTTGTTATACTCTAAGTGGTTGGGGATACTAGTTTGTAGTTGGACTTACTTTATATATTCCATAAGATATCAAATTTAAACCATATTATTTGGGGATTTATTTCTTAGCGAGCTCACCCCAAAAACAACAAAGGACTTGGAGGAAAACATATTTTTACACCGCTGGGATTGCTGCCTAGTGGACAGGGTTCCATGTCACTTGAGACATTATTGAGACTAATGCTGACCCATTCTGCTATAATAATTTCTCCCTGTTATTGAAAACAGCCCATCACAAGCTTTTGTGGGTAAATATCATAAAGCTGGTTTCCATCAGTAATTTAAAGATTTAATCAAACCCCTGAAAATGCCCCCCATTTGACCCACCCTGAGTAGAGCTGGTAATCTCATTCAATTTCCATGAAGCCTCAGCCTTACACAGGGACCAGAGCAGAGGGACATTTTATAGTCCATCTTGAATCTCGAGACTTTCTCTTTTTATATCCTGCGGGCTGATGGGGGAGTTTATTATTCAAAGAGTGATTTCCCCACATCAAGGATACTCAAGACCCCCTATCTGCTCTATGTCTACAGCGCTTTGATATGAGAATGTAATTTTAGGAAATCTGAAGAGATGAGGAAATGGCATGCTGCACTTTGTGAACCCTCCACGTCTTGTCATAGGGCCAAGTGTTTGATTGATATCTCCAGCTGGAGGAGAGGCTGGAAGCAGCTAACTAACAGCTAGTGCGAAAGGCTAACAGTGGCCGTTCTAGGACTGACCTCAGTCTCCACCCTCACCTCACTCATCATCATCACAGCGTGACTGAGATGCAGCCAGTCAGTTCTCTTTCACTCCAATTTTAATAAATGCACCGGCCTCTAATTTTGCTTTCTGGCTTTTCACTTAAAGCCAGTCTGGCTGAGGGAGCGTGTGTCAGGGGTAATTTGTGACTTGCTGACAGGTTAAAGGGACATGGCAGAGTGAGTGTTCAGAGCAGTGACAGGTCAGACAGAATGTGCACAACTGTGTAGAAAGCTCAGATACTGGACTGCTCGCTAGTACTACACTATGACTATTAATTGGGTGAATCATGTGTGGATCAGGCCATATGTAACATTGTTTTAGTCTCAAAGCATGGCCATTGTTCAAAACATGCGACTTCCTCTCAGGAGAGGATTGAAGTCATAACACATTTGGAAGCGTAACCTTCATGGCAGTAATGCAATGTTCTTTTGTTGTTGTGTCTAACATGAACACCATACCGCTACTGTTCTCTGATCAGTTCCATATGGAGCCCTATCACAGCACAGAATCATTCCCATATCTGGTTTTACAAGGAAGGATTCGGGCATTCATAATAACAGAACATCATGTAGTCCATTTTTAGGAACATAAAAGAGCAGTACATGAGGGACCAGCTTGTTGGACATCAGGGAACTTTTGGGATTTACATTTGTTTTTTGTTTTTTATGAACAAGCCCTTTTTATTAACAAAATTAACAAAATTAACATATTCTTTCTACAGCTTATCAGCGGGCATTTAAGATGTGCCCTTTGTTGATGATGCTTATTATACATTACAGTTGAACCAAAAGGTTACATGAAACAAAGATGAAATGAAAACAATGAAATATGTACAGTACCAGTCAAAAGTTTGGACACACCTACTCATTCAAGGGTTTTTCTTTATTTTGACTATTTTCTATATTGTAGAATAATAGTGAAGACATCAAAACTATGAAATAACACACATGGAATCATGTAGTAACCAAAAAAGTGTTAAACAAATCAAAATATATTTTATATTCTTCAAAGTAGCCACCCTTTGCCTTCATGACAGATTTGCACACTCTTGGCATTCTCTCAACCAGCTTCACCTGGAATGATTTTCCAATGGTCTTGAAGGAGTTCCCACATATACTGAGCACTTGTTGGCTGCCTTTTCTTCACACAGCGGTCCAACTCATCCCAAATCATCTCAAATGGGTTGAGGTCTGGTGATTGTGGAGGTCAAGTCATCTGATGCAGTGCTCCATCACTCTCCTTCTTGGTCAAATAGCCCTTACACAGCCTGGAGGTGTGTTGGGTCATTGTCCTGATGAAAAACAAATGATAGTCCCACTGGGCGCAAACCAGATGGGATGGCGTATCACTGCAGAATGCTGTGGTAGCCATGCTGGTGAAGTGTGCCTTGAATTCTAAATAAATCACAGACAGTGTCACCAGTAAAGCACCCCCAAACAATCACACCTCCTCCTCCATGCTTCATGGTGGGAACCACACATGTGGAGATAATCTGTTCACCTACTCTGCGTCTCACAAAGACACGGCGGTTGGAACCAAATATCTCAAATTTGGACTCATCAGACCTAAGGAAAGATTTCCACCAGTCTAATGTCAATTGCTCGTGTTTCTTGCCGCAAGCAAGTCGTCTCTTCTTTTTATTGGTGTCCTTTTGCAGCAATTCGACCATGAAGGCATGATTCACACAGTCTTCTCTGAACAGCTGATCTTGATATGTGTCTGTTACTTGAACTCTGTGAAGCATTTATTTGGGCTGCAATTTCTGAGGCTGATAACTCTAATGAACTTATCCTCTGCAGCAGAGGTAACTCAGGGTCTTCCTTTCCTGTGGTGGTCCTCATGAGAGCCGGTTTCATCATAGCTCTTGATGGTTTTTCGACTGCACTTGAAGAAACTTTCAAAGGTCTTGAAATTTTCCGGCTTGACTGACCTTCATGTCTTACAAAATAATGATGGACTGTAGTTTCTCTTTGCTTATTTGAGCTGTTCTTGCCGTAATATGGATTTGGTCTTTTACCAAATAGGGCAATCTTCTGTATACCAACCCTAGCTTGTCACAACACAACTGATTGGCTCAAACACATTAAGAAGGAAAAGAATTCCACAAATTAACTTTTAACAAGCCACACCTGTTAACTGAAATGCATTCCAGGTGACGACCTCATGAAGCTGTTTGAGAGAATTCCAAGAGTGTGCAAAGCTGTCATCAAGGCAAAGGGTGGTTACTTTGAAGAATCTCAAATATAAAATATATTTTGATTTGTTTAACACTTTTTTGGTTACTAAATGATTCCATATGTGTTATTTCATAGTTTTTATGTCTTCACTATTATTCTCCAATGTAGAAAATAGTAAAAAAACAAAAAAAAACTTGGATGAGTAGGTGTGTCCAAATCAGATCCTCTCAAGAGCTGTCAGGTTGAATGGGGAGCATCACTGCACAACTATTTTCAAGTCTCTCCAGAATTGTTCGATTGGGTTCAAGTCCGGGCTCTGGCTGGGCCACACAAGGACATTCAGAGACTTGTCCCGAAGCCAAGCCTGCGCTGTCTTTGTTGTGTGCTTAGGGCTGATGTCCTATTGGAAGGTGAACCTTCGCCCCAGTCTGAGGTCCTGATCTCTCTGGAGCAGGTTTTCATCAAGGATCTCTATGTACTTTGCTTCTTTCATCTTTCCCTCGATCATGACTAGTCTCCCAATCCCTGCTCCTGAAAAACATCCTCACATTATGATGCTGCCACCACCATGCTTCACCGTAGGGATGGTGCCAGGTTTCCTCCAGAGTTGACGCTTGGCATTCAGGCCTAAATGTTCAATCTTGGTTTCATCAGACCAGAGAATCTTGTTTCTCATGGTCTAAGAGTCCTTTAGGTGCCTATAGGACTCTATAGGTACTCCAAGTGGGCTGTCATGTGCCTTTTACTGAGGAGTGCCTTCCGTCTGGCCACTCTAACATAAAGCTCTGATTGGTGGAGTGCTGCAGAGATGGTTGTCCTTCTGGAAGGTTCTCCCATCTCCACAGAGGAACTTTGGAGCTCTGTCAGAGTGACCATCGGGTTCTTGGTCACCACCCTGACCAAGGCCCTTCTCCCCCAATTGCTCAGTTTGGCTGGGCGGCCAGCTCTAGGAAGAGTCTTGGAGGATCCAAACTTCTTCCATTTAAGAATGATGGAGGCCATTGAGTTCTTGGGGACCTTGAATGTTGCAGAAATGTTTTGGTACCCTTCCCCAGATCTGTGCCTCGACACAATCCTGTCTCGGAGCAGGATTGCTTCGACCTCGCGGCTTGGTTTTTGCTCTGACATGCACTGTCAACTGTGGGATCTTATATAGACAGGTGTGTGCCAATCAAATGAATTTACCACAGGTGGACTCCAATCAAGTTGAAGAAACATGTCAAGGATGATCAATGGAAACAGGATGCACCTAAGCTACATTTTGAGTCTCATAGCAAAGGGTCTGAATACTTATGTAAATAAAGTATTTCAGTTTTATCTAAACACCTGTTTTCGCTTTGTCATTACAGGGTTTTGTGTGTAGATTGATGTATTTATTTTTATTTTTTATACATTTTAGAATAAGGCTGTAACATAACAAAATGTGGAAAAAGTGAAGGGGTCTGAATACTTTCCGAAATGCGCTATTCCCTGAAGAGGGCACAGTGATGCCGAAACGTTGGTGGTTTACCAAATAAATTACTGGGAGCTTGTAATTAGAGGGTGCGACCCTCTTTATTTTTTATAGCATACAGTTTACACACCGTTAGACAGCACCTTTACCAACTTCTTTGGGGTGTGTGCCAGCTCATGCTTTTTATTATATTGATAAAAGATAACATTGCCACCAGAAAGCCTAACTAGTCTGGACAATTTAAATGCGAGAAATGCATGCTCCAAGCTCTGGCTTTGAAAAGTACACTTTTGGACTAAGCAGCTTGATTACAGCGGGATGAATTTAACTGCATCTTATYCCAGACAAACGGTCACAGCACGCTGGTGGTATAGTTCTGGCCTTATTAACTAACTGTTTATGCTGTTTGTTTGTCTTACATGTTAGCTTTCACCTTCTCTCCTTCCGCTCTCTTCTATGTTTACTGATGTGTTAATCTAATTCCTTTCCTTAAAAACAGGCCCGCGATAAGGTCCTTATCCACTTCATGACACTGTGACTCTGAAATACCTCGGCTTTCAATTTAAGCTCATTAGCGTGGCTTTGCCATGGTGCAATGCAAAGAAAGGAGAGGACTGGGGTACACTGAGGTGGACAGCTGAATGGGTTAGGGCACGGCAGGCCAGCGGGCACATGGGTGCGCTGATCTCTACAGTCTTCAGTAAGTGGTGTGCACTATTGCATATCGGCCTCCGACTGCAAGGCACTACAGAGGGTAATACGTACGTCCCAGTACATCACTGGGGCAGAGCTCCCTGCCATCCAGGACCTCTATACCAGGTGGTGTCAGAGGAAGGCCCTAAAAATTGTCAAAGACTCCAGCCACCCTAGTCATAGACTGTTCTCTCTGCTACCGCATGGCAAGAGGTACCGGAGTGCCAAGTCTAGATCCAAAAGGCTACCAGCTTCTATCCTCAATCCATAAGACTCCTGAACGGCTAACCAAATGGCTACCCTGACTATTTGCATTGACCCCCCCCATTTTTACTCTGCTGCTACTCTGTTTATTATCTATGCATAGTCACTTTACCTCTACCTACATGTACATATTACCTCAATTACCTCGACTAACCGGTGCCCCCGCACATTGACTCTGTACCAGTACCCCCTGTATGTAGCCTCACTACTGTTATATTATTGTTGCTCTTTAATTATTTATTTTTCTATTTATTGTTTACTTCAGTTTATTTAGTAAATACTTTCTTACCACTTATTTCACTGTAGGGTCTACACCTGTTGTATACGGTGCGTGTGACAAATACACTTTGATTTGACTTGATTTGAAACATGGCTGTGTAATAACTAARTGCTCCAGCCCCTGCAGGCTACACAGTGGGCTCCTCCTTCTCTGCCAGGCCTCAGCTGCTGAGGGCCTAACGGGCTGGAGACTCCAGTGAATTATCCATAATGGCCCTGTATGTGTCAGATCTGTGAAGTATCTCCCTGTGATGGGAGGCAGCTGTATGCACACAGAGTACACATTTTAATAAGGCCAATTCCATCAGCACGCCGACCAGCCACATTTGGGATCAATAAGGACCTGTGATGCATCATCATCAGTGTGGTGTTTTTGGATGTCTGTTAGTGCTGCCGTGGCACCAACATGGAGTGGGAATAGCCAGCATGGTCAAAAAGCTGTAGTCCTGCTGTTCACGCAGGTATGTCGATGTTACAGTGGCTGTGCCTCAGACAGACTGGAACTATACGGATGATTTAAACGGAACAACATGTCTTAACGCTTCACTCTATTGTTTGTATTCCAGACGGAGAAGACAGGAGAGGATGGTCTTCCAGGCAAAGCCAGCAGACATCATCAGACGATTCTCTGGATATGATGGGGCCATCAGGTAATGGAACAGCCTTTAACACAAATGATCTGCAAGGCCACTGACTATCAACTGACCATCAACTCACTTCAATTATTTATCAGTGGAAACACTATTATATTGTACACATACGAGGTCAGAGGGCATGACTGATAACAGGATGGACTCCGCCATATTAGAAAACACATGAGAAACCAAAGTGTCTCCTCAATCCCCCCTGACATTACAATTCACCTAATCACAGCTCGTGCTTTGTTTTTATATTGTAATATGGATGAGTACTGTACGCGTTGCCATGACTACAAAAAGGTAAAGCCTGACTATGAACATGGTAGCCTTTTGACTTGGTATGGTGTGAGGATGGGACTGGATTGATATTATACAATGGCTGGCTGTTAGTCTTGTAAACCCGACCCTAGGCAGTCCATTATTGAAACCAGACACTGTTGCCTAGGCTCTGGTTTTCGAGACTAGCTTGGGATAGTGAATTTTAAAAAATGACAGAGGAATAATACCATTGGGAAATCGGATTTCCATGGTCTTGTGAAAATTATTATTATTTTTGTGGGTTTTTGTTTTGTTCTTTTATTATAATCTATTTCCAGAGATTTGGTTGTTTTCCAGTCTTGTAACGGCACAGCAATGTGACCTATTTCCTGCTCTGCTCTTTTCCCTGGATTTGGTTGTGACACTACCCAGGAATCCTCATTGGCTTTAGTCTCTTATGAAAGCCTACGTGGTAAATATTTTCTGATAATAGCATGAATATGTGGCATCACCAACAAAACCTCAAGGACTCCATTTGAATATAATCTATATTGGACATCACATCTTTTTATGAAAACTAAGGGGAGGAGGGCTTATTATGAAAAGTGCCATCCTAGTGTGGCCCACATAAAGAGCCCTCAATGACATCATGTGCAGTGTACTGTAAGCAGTCAGCAAAGCACAATATGTCAGGGCACCAAAGGATGGAACAACGGAGGGGACCGACAGGCAACCAACATCTGGCCCCAAAGCCACAGTGACAAAACTGCAGCGACATCTGTTTATCTGCAGGGCAATGTGACACTGATGGTGTTAACTGCAAAAAATACAGAGAAAAATCATCCTCTCCTCTCCTCTCCTCTCCTCTCCTCTCCTCTCCTCTCCTCTCCTCTCCTCTCCTCCCTCTCCTCTCCTCTCCTCTCCCTCTCCTCTCCTCTCCTCTTCCTCTCCTCTCCTCTCCTCTCCTCTCTCTCTCCTCTCTCTCTTCTCTCTCCTCTCTCTCTCTCTCTCTCTCTCTCTTCTCTCTCTCTCTCTCTCTCTCTCTCTCTCTCTCTCTCTCTCTCTCTCTCTCTCTCTCTCTCTCTCTCTCTCTCTCTCTCTCTCTCTCTCTTCTCCCTCTCTCTCTCTCTCTCTCTGGCCTAATTTGCACATCTGCTGAGGACACATCATACAAATACAAAGTCAGAAATCTGTAAGCTGCCGTCCTGGTTTCTGATCTAATCGCTGCAGAGACATAAAAGCCTGTGGAGAAAAAAGAAATAAACAAGCCAAAGCGATTATTATTTTATACTCCTTTTTTTGCTGGCGGTCTGCAATGCATGCACTCAAGAGAGTGAGCTTGAGTATGTGTGCATGTATGTGTGTGTGTGTGTGTGTGTTAATGCACTCGTTTCCCATTATGACAGTGTTAGTAGAATACCCAAGGCCTGGTGTGTCCTCTGTGTTTCCTTCCCGCACAGATCCCTACCATCAAAGGGCTCCTTAGATCACTGTAGATCTCTTTATATCTTTTAACAAATGTGATCTTTTTTACGCATCCACACTTCTGCCTGTTTATTGTGACATTTAGATGATGTTGGCAGTTTGCTCTTGCTCGTGTCATTTGCTCATGTCGATTTGTACTATGATCTCGTCTTACAAGAGATTTTTCAAATGTTATAATCTCTGATAAAATCAAATAACTTTTGTGCGTTTTCTCCCCCATCCTAAAATTAGACTTGCAGGACAGCGTTGTAATCTCTGGTAGTTGGACAGGATATTCTCCATTCATGTATGGCCATGTGATGCGCTGTTATCAGGTCATCTACGACATGTCACTGATTAGCAGAACCCCTAGTCTGTGTGTGAGTTAACAGCAGAACCCCTAGTCTGTGTGTAAGTTAACAGCAGAACCCCTAGTCTGTGTGTGAGTTAACAGCAGAACCCCTAGTCTGTGTGTGAGTTAACAGCAGAACCCCTAGTCTGTGTGTGAGTTAACAACACAACCCCTAGTCTGTGTGTGAGTTAACAGCAGAACCCCTAGTCTGTGTGTGAGTTAACAGCAGAACCCCTAGTCTGTGTGTGAGTTACTCCGTGTGACTGAGGCTCAATCGTGGGAGCAAACACAAGCCTTGGAAAACATAATCTTTACAATCTAATCAATTTATTCCAAAATCAATTCAATAACTGTGTTTGTGAATGTGAGTTAAACAACACAAGCCCTAGTCTGTGATTACGCTCATACCCGGGTCA